>NC_141914.1:29637524-29789039 GCF_057802395.1 Ceratotherium simum simum | reverse complement strand
TCAGCCAGAAGGGGCTGCATCTCGGAAAATCTCTCCTTGGGGCCGGTGCTCAGGAGGGGACGCCGGAAGATGAGCGAGCACCCTGTGGTTCTTGTCCACTTCCACATGGCTGTCTGAACAGGGCTTCTAGCAATGCACAGGGCTACAGGGCACCCTCTTCACCACAACCTTGCCCGTTGGGACATTCTCACAAAAAAAAAAAAAAGAAAAAATTTGCTAATGAGCAGGCACGAAATGGCAGCACAGGGAGCATGTTGTCTTTATAAACGCTCAGGTCCCAGAAGCAGACAGGCTGAGTATGAAACCAATTTCTGTGATTTTCTATCTACAGGATCTCGGGCAACTGACTTACCCTCTCTGTGCCTCAATTTAAAATAATAAAATTATTAATTATTAATAATAATAGAAATAATAGCATCTACCTTGTTATGTTATGAGAATTTGATTTAATAATAATAATTTAAAATTAAAATACAAAATTAAATTAAATTAAAAATAATTTAATAATAATTTTAAAAAGCAACCATGTATGAACCATTGGTGTCAGCCATTATGCCAAAGAAGAAGCAGTATAGTACAGTGGTTAGGGGCACATACTCCGTAGATACAGGTCTGAATTCTGATTCTAGCACTGCCAAACTCTGTGACCTGGAGCAAGTTGCTTAACTTCTCTGTGCTCCAGTTTCCTTATCTGTAAAATGAGGATATTACCTCAGGGGTTGGCTGCCAGGCTTATAAGAGTTAATCTACGTAAAGCACTTAGACCAGTAGCCTAGCCCACACTAAGCATCAAGGAAGCGTTGGCTATTATTTACTCAGAGCCTGACAAGGAGTTACCCTCAATAAACTGAGTACCAGGGGATGGAGGCCCTAGAGACGAGGGAGGATTCCTGCCCAGGCTGGACGGTGGGCTCCGGGCTGCAAGGAGCTGGCTCGGAGACACCTCTCGCCCTCTAGTGGACACAGAAGGAAGAGCCCGAACAGAAGTATCGGCTCAGAAATGTGCTGGCACGCCCCAGCAGAAGAGAACGGAGGAGGAACCCACTCCTCCTTCATGGAGTCTGTTTCCCAGCAGGAATCCACTCAAGATTCAGGCACTGGAAGGGTTAATAGTGCAACTTTTGCGCTATTATTTTTCAGAAGTTCCATGATTTAAAAATTGCCTAGTGCCAAGCTTTGGCCGGATGCTGCCAGGATTCTCTGAGCTTTCCCGGGGGCTTCCCGTCACCCACCACCCCCATCGGAAGAAGGGCGTAATGCCGCAGTGGGCACTTCATTGTGAAAGCATGCTCTGAATCTCTCTGACCTTCACTTACATCTCACACAGGGTTATCTGCACCACTTCCCGAGGAACAGCAACAACAAAGAGTAAAACCTCTCTCAGGCCCACACTCTCCCCGAGCGCCAGTGTGTCCGCGGCCACCTCCGCGGGGCCTCTGTCCCTGGACTCCGTGTTCCAAACGCACCTTTACGGAGAGCCAATAACCTAACACGCCAGGGTCCAGGCAACCAAGACAGGAGGAGACAAAGCTTATATCCCAGCAGGAGACAGACAGCGAACAAAGCAAAAGTAGTGATGAGTGCTTTTCAGAGCATTTAAAGGTAATAAATTAATATGACAGTAGGGTGGAGGCGATTTTGAATGGGTGGTCGGGGAAGGCTTCTGGAGCAAGTAACAGTTAAACTGAAAACAAGAAAGACGTAAAAAAATCAGGAGAAAGAGCATTCTAGGCTGAGGAATGGAGAGAAATTCTGTGCAGCCAGAGACAGAGAGGAGGGGGGAGCGAACCGGAGACAGGGAGATAGTGAGCGCTGGGCTGGTGGGGTCTTGGAGTTGAGATTTTATTCTGCATGAAATGAGAAGGCAGAGGAGTGTTTTAAACAAAAGAAGGACAAGATGTAATTTACATTTGTAAGAGACCCTTCTGGCAGCTGGTTGCAGACGGAGGCTGGGACCAGAATAGCAGCAGAGAGGAAAACCAGTTAGGTGGCTGCTGGGTCTATTTTAGAAGTATTTACAAGACTCGCAAGGGATTGCACGGGCATGGGCGTGTAGCGGGGGGAGGAGAGGAATTTGGGGCTTGACCAACTGTGCCAACAGTGGTGTCATTTACTGAGATGAGGAAGATGGGGGAGGAGCCGGTCTGGGCATGGAAATTAAGGATTGTTTTGGACATGGTGTGGGATGCCATGTGGTGAGGCTGAATAGGCAGCCGGGCAGCCAAGACTGGAATTCAGGGAGAGGAAGAGGATGGAGACTCACTCTGGGGAAATGAGCAAGAGCTGGATTCAGAGCGATGGGACTATGAGACTGGAAGAGTGCACCAAGATAGGGGAGCCCTCCTGGGACAGAGCTGGGGTCCTGCAACCTTCAAGCCCAGCTTCCCAGGAGGAGCCAGCAGAAGTGATGGGGAAGGAGACCTGTGAGGGCTGGCAGGAGAGGGAGGGCCCCAGAAATCAGAAGCAGCTAGTGGCCAAATGAGTCGAATCCCAACTAGGACAGAAGTGACGCCGGGATTTAGCAATTTGGAGGTCCCTGGTAACTCTGACAAGAAGAGTTTTTGTGGGGTAGCGGGATGACGGAGCGGACTTCTTCTCACCTCTTTCCCTCTTTTCTCCAACCATCTTCCTCCTGAGGAGCCCCGCGTGCAGGCCAGACCCTGGGGGTCGTCTGGAGCCCTTGGTCTCGCTCACCCCACATTCTCACCACCCCCCCCAACGCTCTCCCTCCAACTCTCTCCACTCCATCTCTGCTTCTCCATCTGCTCCAGCCTTGGCTCAGGCCACTCCATCTCTTTCCTGGACTTACAACTGTCTCTCACGGACCGCCTTGCTTCTAGTCTCCTCTCCCCTAGTCCCCGCCCCCTAACCTTGCCTGAGTGACAGCTCTAAAACGCACTTTTGACCCTGGGTCTCTAGCTCTGAAGCTTCCTGGACTCCCATCACTCTCGGGATGACGGTCAGCCTCCGAGGTGTGTAATCTTACCCTTGCCCCCTTTCCACCCTGTCATCTCCCGAATTCCCCTCCATCGGTCCCTCCACTGAGGCCTTGGAGAGCTCCTTCCTCTTCTTACATGTCTCCCTGCCTCATCCTGCCCATCCTGCAGCTAAAGTGTCACCTCCTCCAAGAAGCCTTCTATGACTACTTCCCATCTTCTGGACACCCAGCTGTGGCCACTCACCTCCTGCACTGGCTCGATGGTCAGCTCCATGTAGCGACTGATGGCTGCCATCGTCCTGAGTGGCTTGCAGTGGGGCAGTGTCATGAGAGGCACCCAATCTGCATTCTTTCAAGTGGAGACGGAGAGACAGAAAGGAGAAGTCCTAAAGTTAGGAGATGTTTTCTCAGAACAAGGTCCTGTTTTCCTCCAAAGAACCCCTAAAGTATTTTGTTCTTTTATGGCACAGCTCACTTTCTGCTCCTACAGGATACATCTTATCTCTTTGAGGTCACAGTAGGTCAGTGGTTCCCAAAGTTTGCTGCACAGTGCAATCACTGGGCATCTAAAAAAACAAAACAACCGGTGTTCACCTCTCACCCCCAGACATTCTGGTTTAATTGGTATGGGATGTGACCTGGGCATGGGAGAGCTTAAAAGTCTCCAGATGATTCTAACATATGGCAAAGTGTGGGAACCACTGCAGTAGGTGCTAAATAATTGCTTTTGTAAAGCGGCAGTTCTCAGCTTTAGTGTGCATCAGAAGCCCCAGGTAGACACTAAAATATAGATTGCTGGGCCCCACCCTCAGTCTCCGATTCTGTAGATCTGGGTACAGCCCTAGAATCTGCATTTCCAACAGGTTCCCAGGCGATGCTGGTCCAGGGACCACACTTTGAGAACCACTGTTGTCAGGACTGCTGAAGAGACTGCAAAGGCTTCTCCTTCCTCCCTTCAGAGCACTAAGACACAGAGTTCTCTCTAAATAGTTTAGCTCCCTTTTGGGATATAATTTCATAAAAATTTCCAGAAAGGAATGAAAATGACCTCTCATTATAGCCTTCATGGGAACTCGGATCTTTGGTCCAAGCACCTATATAAACCCTTTTACCTTGGTCACACGCACCACTATCTTGTTAAGCCTAGAACATTCAGAGGAGTAGTTTTCCTTTTTATCTGTCTGAATGTCCCCTGTGGCCTCCCTAACTCCCCTGCACCCTGTCCCAGCCAGTGGACTCGGTTCACTCACTATCTCATTTCCACTCTCTGAAAGAGGAAACTAAGGTGGTGAGAGCCCAGATAATAGGCAAGATTTCTTCCTCAAAAAATTATCTTAGAAAAGAAGGAGCTGCTTTACAATCAAGTCCTTACAAGCTCTCTTGTATTATAAGGTACTTTATCAATTATTTGGCGCCAAGGACTTTTGACAAAGGCAAAGTGCCTCTGTTAGGATAAGTTCTGGCTACTGATAGAGGTCACCTGATTAACTCAGTAAAAGAAGGAGACAAGCACGGTTACCCAAGACATACTCTTAACTGGTGTATGACTAATTGTAAATGGTGGATGTTATTGTCAACAACACTTTTAAAGATCAGCTTTTTAGCAATATTATCTTAAAAAAAAAAAAAAGCCATGTTAGTGATGGTGATGATGAAGATGTCAAAGATGCATACAAAAATGGGAATACATGTTTTTATGCAATATAAGGGCAAAAATCACATTATTTCTAAATCAATATATTAACTTATGTATTATGTGAATTTAAATACATATATGAGTAAGTAAATTACTAAATAGCATGAGTGGACGTTTGACTGTTTCATCTACACTGCTAAAAATATATTAAAGTTTATTAAGTGATGAAAAAAATTCTTTAAAAAGTGCTATAATTGGGAGAATGGAGGATCCTGTTTATTCAGGGCACCCTTAGTGTTAAAAAAAAAAGTAGTTTTTAAAAGTGACCAATTGGCCAAGCTCAGAGGGACCCCCAGAATTCCCCGGCCTGGCCCTGGCAAGGTTCGCCGCCTCTGCCCGCTCCGCTCGCAAACACTTAGGTGGGACCAGCGGTTTTCCAGGCAGTGAGACCTTGCCTCGTTCCTCGCCTCCTGATTTTCTTCCTCTTTCTCTGCACAGGTCAAGAGGGCTTGCATGTCGGGGATCTCTCTGGCTTCAGAGGCGAATCCTAAGGCCCGCCTCATCTTGCTCTTCATCACGCAGGAAAGGAAGATGATCTGAGAAGTGGAGTTAAGGCCCAAGGATACACAGCACTTCAGCCGCCCACTGATGCCTCATCTCTGCCCCCCACGGGCCCCACCCCGGGCTCTCTCCCTCCCTGGTGTTCTCCTGCCGTGTCGGCTCCAGAACAGACAGGAGCTCATCTGAGGAAAGGGCCAGGTCTGGCTCTCTCTATGTCCCACAACCCATGAGAGCCCAGCACCCAGCAACACCCTCCCTTTGACAAGCACTTAGTAAATGCTGCTGAACAAAAGCATTTTGAAAAACATCTTCTTTGAAGGGCTTGGCTTACAGGGACAGTACAGGTAGTGGGTTGAATAGCGTTCCCCCAAAATCCATATCCACCCGGAACCTCAGAATGTGACCTGATTTGGAAATAGGGCCTTTGCTGATATAATTAGTTAAGATGAGGTCATAGTGGAATAGGATGGACCCTAAATCCCATGACTGGAGTCTGTATAAGAAGAGGAGAGACACACAGATACACAGAGGGAAGAATGCCACGTGACAAAGGAAGCAGAAATTAAAGGGAGGCAGCCACAAGCCAAGGAGCACCAGGAGCCACTAGAAGCTGGAAGAGGCAAGGAAAGACTCTCCCCTAGAGCCTCTGGAGAAAGTGGGGCCCTGCCTCAATGGTGGACTTCCAGCCTCCAGAACTGTGAGAGAATAAATTTCTGTTGTTTTAAGCCACATAGTTTGGGACAACTTGTAACGGCTGCCCTAGGAAACTCATACAGTACATGAGAACGTCCTAGTTTCGGAACTACATATGCTAAATCCACACGCACGCCACGACCGCAGCAGAGCCATCACCCACTGCCTGCGTGTCTACTTGCCCACTGTTGGAGCTTAGCCTGCCCTTGAGGCTCTCATGTCAAGGTCACTGGGGTGTCAGGCAACGCCCCCCAGGGAAGCAGGAAAGTGCTCAGCAGCCACCGACGAAGGGCAGCTCTTGCCAGCTTTTCCCTCTGCTTCCCCACCCCAGGCTCCAGGACCAAAGAGAACAGACAGGAATGACCACCCCCGCACGGCAGGTCCGCTTGCAAAGCCCTTTCCCGGCCTTGTGAGAAAGCAAGGCAGAGATGAGGATAACAGGTTCACAGAGGGTAGGGACCGACCCGGGCCACACAGAACCGAGACGGAAAGCTGGCTCTTCTGATCCCAGGGCCAGGAGCCTCACACTCCCCTTTGCTGTTTCACAGAGCACCAGCCAAGAGAGAATTCTTCTTCTTCTTTTTTTTTAAAAGGAAACAAAACATAAAATTGCAGATTGCAGTTGTGTCTGCCTGCCCCAGGCTTCAACCCACCTCCCTGGCCGCTGAGAGAGAGTTCCATCTAACAAGAGGGAAGGAACGCGTGAGGGGCAGGAACAGATAAGACACAGGCAGTGAAGCCCGGGCCTGGGGTGGATACAGCAAGGTCCAGCGAGGCACGGCCCAGGGAGGTCAGGAACCAGGGTGTGGCCCGAAGCAGGTAGTCAGGCCGCCGGTCATGGGCCACGATGGCTGAGGCGTAGAGGAGGCCAGCCAGGGCAGACAGGAACCGAGTCCACAGGTGGATGGAGGGAAACGTCTTACCCTGGCACTGGGCAGAGAGAGGAGGGGGCTGGCCCCGGAGGAACACTCCAGCCTCCACAGCTCCCTTGGAGCTGGAATCTAAGACCCAGGCCCCTGGTGGCACAGCAGGTTGGAGGGCAAGCCCTCTGCCCATGGCCAGTCCCCAAGGGTGCTGCCTCTGTTGGGCTTCTAGCTTTTGCTGCTTACTTTGCCTGGTGAACTCCTATTCATCCCTCAGAACCTGACTTCAACTCAACTCTGGGAAACTCTGGGAAACTCTGGTTACCATCTCTACCCTGAGGGGAGTGAGTAATTCCCTCTTCCAGGTCCCATCACACAGGACACATCCCTCTGGCAGAGTGTCTTTCACCCAGATCATGACTTAGCTCCTTACACATCCATCTGCTCAACAGACAGAGGGCTCCCGAGAGCAGGACTGGGGTCCTCGCCATCTCAGTGCCCCTGGCACCTGACACCAGGCGGTGGCTCGTGAATGTCAGCTGCAAGAATGTGAGGGAATTCTCAAGAATTATGAAGAGCCAAGGCCCGACTCTCTCTTCCTGGGACCATTAATTCTGAACCAGGACAGACGGGGAAAGTCAGGAAAAGTAGAGATAACATTCTGGAAATTTTGAAGCCAAGGGGATATTTTTGGAGAATGAGTAATGGAAATATTGGTTAGAAAATGGAAACATGCAACAGCTAATGTAATTAATACAACGTAGGGACTCTTTACAGATATGAAGTCACTTGATATACGCATTTATACATATACACACAAATACTATATACTTTCAATTATATATAATCACATAGTATATTTAAATTAATATACATAAATATAAATTATATAGTATATAATTTAGTTTGCTCATTAGATGATGGTATTTATAGATATACAGGCCTTGGCTAGGGAATGGGAAAAACTCAAGAGAAAAAACATGTTTTGGCCTATTTTCCCCATTTTAACTTTCAAAAAGATTGCTCGGGAGTGTTCCACTTCCCTCTGCATTTCTTCTGCTTTTGTTCCCAGGCCCCCTTGCTTCTCCTGTCGTCCCCTGAATAGAGCCAGCATAGGGCCGGGGACGGGAGGGTGGCCCCTGGCCTGCTGGCCCCATCGGCGGTTCCCGCCTCCCACAGCCCAGGAAGCAGGTCCGTCCCAGTCAGCACCCCATTTTACAGAGGACACTGATGGCCAGAGAGGAGAGGTGACATGCAGGGCCGGGGTGGGACCTGGGCCTCTTGCACCTCGGCCTTGCTCTTGGCGCTGCTCCGGGTGTGGAGGAGCCCTCTGCCCTCACCCACATGCAGCTCACTCACGGTGCCCACTGACTTCAAAATCCAGTCCCTCTCCAGGATCAGTACTAGGGCCTAGAGGGCTCTATTTGCCTGCTGTGCTGGACACAGAGTAGGTGCTTAATAACTGCTTCAAGAATGGAACTGGCTTGGTGACTCAAGGTGCAGCAGGAATTCCTCCAGCCCATGCGAGCCTCGTCCAGCAGGTCAGGACAGAATGCTACGGGGACGAGAGAGCCTGCGGCTGCCCGGCACTTCTGTCTGGGGCTGGAAGCAGGCCGTGCCTCGGAGAGCTCCCGCAGCAGCCATGTGCCGTCAGCACGAGGCTTTACTGCTCAGTGGGGTTCCACAGACCTTGTCCTGTTCAAGGACTCACTCCCGGGAGAAGGGGAACTTCTCCCACGAAAGCCATCCAGCCACTCCGTTCCTCAGTGCCCCCACCTGGGGTAAATTAGGAGCAGCTCCTGGGGGATCCAGGGTCTGAGGCCACACTGGCTAGGCTTCCAAGAACACCCCAAACTCTGTTGGGTTTCTCCTTAATAAGGGGACCCTAGCTCTAGGCTCTTCTTCAAGGGACCAGAGACACTCAGGGCTGGAAGCCCCTCAGAGATTGCCCAGCCCAATCCCAGTGCAATCTCACTCTCTCTTCCTGCCAAGGGGCCATCACGCTTGAACGCCTCTAGTGACGGGGAGCCCACTAAGTTATAAGGTAGGAATAACAATACTGATTGCTCTCAACATGCCAGGCACTTGCAAAACATCTAACCCATGAAGTTCTTTCTTTTACTGGTTGGGAAGCAGCCCTTCCAATAACCTCTTGGTTATTGGTTCTGGTCTTGGTCTTGGTTCTGTTCTCTGAGACTGCAGAGAACAGGCTGCTCTTTCTGCCCCAAGACAGCCCTTCTGCATCCACGAGCTTCTTTTTTTCCCAGCCAGATTAAGTCACTCATTAAGAAGTGTCTGCTGGCACCTACCATGGGCAGGCCCCCAGCACCCAGAATACAGCAGGAATAAAACAGACAAGGCCACTGCTCTCACGGTGCTGATGTTCTGCTGGGGACCAGGCAGTCACCTGGTAAATAACTGAAGGAGCTAATTTCAGGTTGTGACAAACAGTATGGAGAAAATGAAGCAGAGTGAGGGACACGGTGGTGGGGCTGGCCTGTGGCTGTTTTAGGTGGGGTGGTGTTATGGGTTGAATTGTGTTCCCCAAAAAGATGAAGTCCAACCCCCAGAGCCCATGAATGTAGTCTCATTTGGAAAAAGGGTCTTTGTAGATGATCAGGTTAAGATGAGGGCGAGCCCGAATCCAGTATGACTGTGTCCTTATAAAAAGGAGAAAGCTGGACAGAGACACGTGCAGAGGGAAGGCCACGTGACAACACGCACAGGGAGAACACCCCGTGAAGGCTGGAGTCACCCTGCCACCTGCCAGGGAACTACCAGAAGCTGGGAGCGTGGCCTGGAACAGATCTTCCCTAGCGCCTTCTGAGGGATCGTGGCCCTGCTGACACCTTGATCTTGGACTTCTGGCCTCCAGAACTGAGACAATACATTCCTGTTGTTCAAAGTTTGGGATACCTTGTTACAGCAGCCCCAGAGACTAACATAGATGGTCAGGGCACTGCACTGGTTCCTTCGAAAATCTTCATGTGATCTGGCAGCTTCTCAGCCCCATGCCACCCTGGAGACCCATCCCAGCGGTCGCTGAACCGAGTGCAGTGCTCACCACTCTCCCCTCCCTTGATCTGGAGACAGCACCTTAGCTGGTGAGGCCCCAGGCCCCGTGGGGTTTCTGGCCATCACAGCATAGGCGGCAGCTTCCCACAAATGATCGAGTAAGCACCTGCCATCCCCGAATCTTGTTATCCTTGGACTCCTAGTAAACGATGCTCTTGGCAAGTGATTGTTTTTAGACTGAATGATGGGCCCACGACTTCCCTGTTAGGCCTGGCCATTGTTCCTGTCAGCAAGGCCCTTCCAGCAGAGCAGTTTTCACATATCCAAGGTCTTCCGAAGGCGCTTTCCTGCCTCAGTGGCTTTTCCCACACGCTCTCCTCTTTCCCTCAGCTCTGCCTCCTCAAATCCCACCTTCCCTTCAGAGCCAACCTGAGGCTCTCCAGCACTTCACTGCCTGGCAGTGTGAACAATCTTCCTCCTCGCTCATTTGAACAGCGTAGCAGTCTTTCCTTCTTCTCCCCAAACCCCAAATATTTGACTCCATCTTTCTTAGAGAGTTAAAATATCCTGCTTTACATTTCTGTGTCTTCCACGAGACCGAGCTCCCCAAGGGCAAGCTCGAGCACGTCTGTATCCCCCCCAGGGCAGGCCAACACAGGGCTTCCCTCACCCCACATGCCTGGAAATATGTGGCAATAAGATGCTCTCGAATACACAGAGCCCCAGTAGCGGCATGACTCTCTCCTCCATCACCTCCTCATTCCCTAATGGGATACTTTTCATCCAACCCCAGCAGCTTTTTCCCGAGAGCCTGCTTTTCATTGGCTACAAGAAATGGAGAGAATGCACAGGCTCTCCCTGTGAGAGGCTCTAGCGGTCTCAGGACCTCCCCTGGGTCCACTGCCCACTAGACACACACACACCCACACACACAGTGAGTCACCCCTCTGCCCAGGTGACCTGGAGCTTCGAGGATGCTCCCAGATGCCCTAAGACCTGCCATGGTGACCCACAGTCCCAGCCGCAACCCGAAGCTCACGATTCTGGAGAGTGGGGGTATCCGGGAAGCCCAGGAGCCGAGGGCGGCGATGCCACCCAGCAGGTAGCCGAGGATTTCAGTGTCATCCTGTGGGGACAGTGATGTACTCAGCACCCAGAGGAGACAGCCCGTGCATCCCAGAGCCACCCTTTCTTGCTTTTAGTAGGTTCCTCCCAACAATGGCAAAGCCTAACCCTGTTCCCCCCCGGGCATTTGTTGGGACTGTGAGGAGGGAAGGGACTCTCACTCCCCATGTCCCTGGTCCCCCAGAGCTGGCTCAGCCTCACCTGCAGAAAGCTTCCCAGCAGCCTCCGCTGTGGCCCTCGGACGACGCCTGAAGCCTTTGGGACAGTGGCCCAGAGAGCCCAGCCTGGGCCCAGACTCAGCGGCAGCGCCAGGGCAAACACGCTGGCCCTGAGCCGCCGTCTCCTCTTCCTCTCCCGGGACCCCCGACCTGCAATAGACACCAAAATCCCGCAGTGCGCCTGGGATCTAGAACTCGACAGACAGGCACGCACGCAGGAAGAGCTGGTGTCAACCCCAGCCCCAATGCCAGAATGGGTTCCCACACTGTTCTACAGGCCAGACCCTCCCCACCCTTCTAGGCCCTGTGGTTGTGCCACCTGTCTGGAGAAGTCTTTCCTCCACTCCCATCGTCCCCCCACCACAACTAGCGCTATTCTCCTTCCTGGGCCCTCATAGTGTTTTACGTTTCAAGGCAGGGGAGATGTTATCCTTTATCAGACGTATCTGTGTGCACACAGTGTTGCCTCTCCTAGACTGGAACCCCTGAGGGCAGGCATCGTGCCCTGGCAGCTTCTATAACATCCACAGAGCCTGGCACAGAGCAGAACAGCAAAAGCTTGGGGAAGGCATCAATGAGTGAACGCATTCGTGCCAGGGCACCGGAACTGTGAGCAGGATGAAGAGCACCGTCTTTAAAAGTCTCCTTGAGATATAAGACAGATACTCCTCTGAACAATTCTAATAGGAACTTCTCTCCACTGGGCAGCATCGGGCAGCATCAGGCATCTCACATTATCCCACTGACACAAGCATCCCCTTTTTGGACAAGGGTCCAAGCACACTGCTGCCCGTTCTCAGGAACCCCACAGCTCCTCACACTCAGGGTACTCATCCCATCTCAGTCACTTGCAGCCCCCCTCTGCCTGATTCGGCCCATGTCCCCTCCTGGCATCCATTTCCGGAAGTTACGGGGCTTGGTCTGGCCACCCCAGACTCGCAAACTGACATATCACTGTTCATCCCCAAAGCCATGCACCATCCCTCCTCCTGGTCTTTGCCCACGCTGTTCTTTTCACCTGGAATACCCTTCCCTGCAGTCCCAGTTCCAACGTCTCATCCTCCTTGACACCTGCAGCCTCTTCCCTCCCTCGGATGCCCACAGTGGGCACACACCTCCTCACTAGCAGCTCTAAGGATCGTTTAGGGCCCTGTCTCCCTGACTGGGCTGAGGTCAGGGAGCCCATTCATTCACTTGTGCCTGGCAGGGGCCCAGCGCAGGCGTGACAAGGAGTAGGCACTCAGCGCACTGACGGATGAAGACACACTCACCCGAGTTAGACTTGTGTCTGGAGCCACAGACTGGGAAGAGAATGAACACAAAGTTCCCCAAGTCAACAGCCGCTAGGTAGGCACCAGTGAAAACCTGGGAGCAAACGGAGACAGAGTCTCGGTGTTGAAACATTTTCCAGCAACGACAGCATCTCTCACCTGGGATCCCCTCTACCACATGTGAGCCACCAATGCAGTCCTTCCAGGGAGCCTCCTACTAGCCCCGGGAATGTTGATTATCGCCTCCATTTGACTGATGGGGAGATGGGGTGCTTAAATGACCTATCCCCTTATGCAGAGGCCCATCGGCAGAGATGGGAGAACCCAGCCCTCCGCTTCCTACTCCACTCTCCACCACACAGTTAGTCTCTGCTGTGTAACTCTGGCCACTGAACTCCTCTGGGCCTCAGTTTCTTCATCTGTAAGACAGGGATAATAACGGTGTCCCCCTCACAGACTGTTAAGCAGATTATATGAGCCAATCCATGGAAAGTGCTTAGACCAGTGCCTGGAGGAAAGTAAAATGCCCCCACCTATAAATACCCCAGCTACCATGACAGTGGGGTTAGTGGTAAGAGCATGTCCTCTGGACTTTGAATCCTGGCACTGCCACTTACCAGGGGGTGACCTTAGAGAAGTTATTTAGCCCCTCTATGCTTCAGTTTCCACATGTGCAAAACAGGGGTAATGAGAGAGAGCACCCATGTCATAGGATGATTTGAGCATTAAATGAGTTAATACATGGAAAGCTCTTAGTGCCAAGTACGTAGTTAAGTATTTAATAAATATCAGCTGTTATTATTGGACTTGAGCTGGCCTCATTATATTCCATCAGCTAATGAGAATGGGCACCCAAAATGAAAGGTGATGCTTTTCTGAGACAAAACTGCTCGAAGCAGCATCTAGAACTCTCCAAATCTGTGTCCCAACCACCAGGCTGCCCTCCTTCATGTCTATCTGGGTGGGCACAAGGCTAGGACCCGCCCCATGAGAGGCCCCCACAGTGGGGCCCAACAGGTTCTCCTTGGGATGTGTGTTTTGGGATAGACCCCTTCTAGGCAGGTTTGTTCGAGGGCCTAGACTTTGGGAAAACTTGAACCTGTTTCACACTTGCTCCAAAGCCCACATCACCACGTGGGAAAGGCTTCAGCCACCCCTGTGTGAGCAGGGCTGACCCCCAGGCTCTAAATCAGTCACAGGGACAGTCACTGTTTATGGAGCATCGACTCTGTGCCAGCCGCAGTTTAAAGTGATGCGGATACTGTGTTGAAGACAAATTCTTGCCGCCGTGGAGCTGACTTTCTGGCAGGGGTTAACATACAAGAAGCAATAAACTAACAAGTAAGTAAAGTACATGGTGTACAGAGGGTACGCTGTGGAAGTACACAGAGTAGGATGAGTGGGTCTGGAGTGTGTGTGGTAGAGGTAGGGCACACTTTTAAATGGGTGGTGGGGGGAAGCCTTATTGAGAACTTTTTTTGTGTGTGTGTGTGAGGAAGATTAGCCATGAGCTAACATCTGTGCCAATATTCCTCTATTTCGTATGTGGGATGCCGCCACAGTGTGGCTGACAAGTGGTGTAGGTCCCCACCCAGGATCTGAACCTGTGAGCCCGGGCCACTGAAGTGGAGTGTGCTGGACCTTAACCACTACACCACGGGGCCAGCCCCAGAAGATGACTCTTGAGTAAAGAACTGAAGGAGGTGAGCAGTGAGCCATGTGGCTATCGGGGCAGGAGCACTGGAGGGGCCAGAGAGAGCAGCAAGGGCTCGGGCCCTGAGGCGAAACTGTGCCTTGCGTGGTGAAAGAACAAGACAGAAGCCACCGTCAACTGTGGGCCCGACGCACCTGGATCGTGAGCTGTCTGGCCAGAATCGCCCCAACGGTGTCACACAGGCTGGTCAGGAGGCAGCACGCAGCACACAGCGCCGTCTGGTCCCGTCTGGATTTCTTTGCACATCTCAGATAGAGAAGCCTGAGTGACAGGGGTATAAACAGAACACGGGAGCCATGAGTCTGGGCTCCCAAAGTAGGGTCTGAAAAGGGCATTGTGACTTTGTGTCCTTATGAAGCCCTTCCCCCCCAGGGATTCAGCAGGTGTCTCTGAACTTAGTTTACAGATGAGAAAAGAAAGGATCAAAGACTCCGCGAGCCTGCGGTCAACAAGCCCACGGCGGGAGCCAGACCTCACGAAACCTGGAGACACTCGCCTCTAAAGAAGAATTTCTTTCCTCCTATAAACCTGGCCAACTCAATTTAATGACCCACCACTCAGTGCTGACAACTAGCTGTCCGGTTATGTTTTGAAAGGAAACAGGAGAGTTATAAAAGTAACCCAACAATGGTAGTTAACTGCAGAGCAGAGTTCCCTGCCTAAATTAAAAAGGCAACTTGTGTCTTTGAAATTAAAGTGAAACCCTTCTAATCCCTCTGTGCAGTGGGCTGGCCTGGCTTCTGCCGCCCGCGTCCTGATTGATTTCATTTGTGTGTGTTGTTCACACACAGGGAGAGCGAAACCTCTTGAAGATGCCATGGTGCTGTGGGCTGACCTCCCCCTAGAGTCCCCCACTGCTGGCTTCTCTCGCTATTGCCCTCTTTCCACCACCCCCGCCCCGCCCCCCAAGCACACCCAGGAACAAGCACAGAGAGGCGGACAGGCTGGACGAGGTCAGAGGTCTCGGTCGGCATCATTGATTGGATCCCGGAAACAATGTTGCTGCATTTCTATGGAGAAACTGAGGCATGACTGCCGCTCCGGTTTCATTACCTTTAACCACAGGGTGGTACTCACTCCACATCCTTAGGACTGTTGGGCGCGTTCTGGGCACCAGCCCTTGGGAACAATGGATGAGGAAGGGAGGCTATTCGGGGTTCGCAAACATTCCCTGACCTGCCAGACGAGGCCTGAAGCTCACAGCGGGAACATCAACCTTTAATTTGGGTCCTGGGTTCCTGAGAGTGATGCAGGGCCTCAGAGTGGAGACTCCACATTAGAGACTCTCTGAGTTGGATCCAGATCAGAAAGAATTATTTCAGCCCTCCCATCTGGGAGAGGGAACACAGGCCTCTGGTGATGAGGTGGGTTATGGTGGGCCTCTGGCTGCATGTGTGGAGGCTCTGCTCTGCTCTGCACCTTGTTGCTCTTCAGCCATTTCCCCAGCTCTCAGGGGTCAGGGATCCCAGGCAGACTATAACTCAGCCCACACACAGCTCGGAGGAGACACAGCCCCCAAAGACAAATGGGGGTTCAGGGAGAGTGAAGTCCTGAAAACAGATGGGTGTCTCCGGACCTGAGGCAGGGGAAAAGGCAGAGGCTCTGTTCGCAGACTGACCAGCTGGGCATTCTCGAGGGAGTGCTCCACCTCTCCAGGCCTTAGTCTAATAATCAAATAGTCTGATATCTAATAATGCCAACCTCAGAGGGCAGCTGGGAGGAACAAATGAGGTAATGCACATGAAGTGCCTTGTTAGCTCCCATCCTCTGATCTGGAGACTTGAATCCTCACAAGCCCACCCCTTTCTAATAGGATCTGGGGTTTCCGTTCTCTCCATTCACTTGGGCAAGGTAGTTAACCTCTCAGAACCTCGGGCTGCCTCATCTAAAAGGGGGTAATAATAGTCCCTACCTGCAGGGTTGTGGCAGGGATTAAATCAGTGAATGAATGTGACACTAGCCCACAGTAAAAGTGGTGTCTTTTTATTCGTTTTCCAGTGATTGGTCAGTGGGACTGCAGAATCTCTGCAACAATGCCAAGCCTGGGGGACTATCTGTCAAGTGCCTAAGGTGAGCGGTGCCAGCTTTGTCCAAGGGTGCTGGTCCTTTCTGCTCTGCCAGGGAATACTTGGGTGGCACCATCCTGGGCATTGTTTGTACTAGCCTGTGGGTTTCCGAGCTTGGGACAGGGTGGCCAAAGACCTGGAGGCCAACTTCAGCCAGACTTCACCCTTAGAACCCAGGTTATGGTGACCACCTGGCCAAACCACTCCAGATGCTGGACAGACCAGGGCAAAGGCCGTGGCCAGAGGCAGATCATCGCCACCTTCCCAGCTAAGAAGGCCTTGGGTAAATTGAGGCCAGAACCATCGAGAGACTTGTCCAAGGTCCTTGCCCTCTGCCAAATGTTGGTGGTAGAGCTAGAGCAATAACAACGACGTTTGATGAGCACTTACTAAGAGCCTTACCGGTAGTAACTCATTTAATCCTCTCATCCGTCCTATGAGTTATCATCCCCATTTACGTGAGGAAAATGAGGCCCAGGGGTTTTATCGCTCGCCCAGCTCACACCGCGAGTCAGTGGGGAAAGGCTGAGAACAGAACCTAGGACTTAACGGCTTCCCGTCCAGGGCCCCATCCACCGCGCCTCCCAGCCTCCTCGTGCTGGCTCGCAGCCCAGCCTCCCTCCCTGTGCGTGGAATCCATAAAGAAGCATCCGACTTCAATCTACAGCGAAATGTTAGTTTCGATCCTGGAACTGTGCTGCCTCCTGCATCCTCCCTTTCTGCCCCCTTCCTTCTAGGTTTCCAAGAGGGAGTTAGCAGGGGGAGAGCGCCCCATTCCCCCTGCGGCAGACCCGGCCCCCCACCCTGGCGCCGCCCAGCCCCGACCCCCATTACAGCGCGTGGGTGGCGATCCAGCAGAAGGAGGCGCAGATCCACAGGCCGAAGGAGATGCAGACGCGATGGCGGGCGAAGCAGCGGTGCAGGTAGTCCCAGTCCCAGAGCGCGGGCGCGGGGCTGGGCGCCTCCCCCATCGCACGGCTCGGCTCCGCCCGGCCCAGTGGCCGGGGCCCGGGGGGCAGCCTCCCCCGGCCGCGGGCAGCCCCGGCCACTGCCGCCCCGCGCCCCCTTCTCTGGGTGCGGTTCCGCCGCGGCGGCCCCGGCCAGGCGCCCCGACTGCGGGCCGGGGATGGGCACGCCCAGCAACGCGCTCCCGGGCGCTGGCGGCGGCGGCGGCCAAGACACGAGGGAAAAGTTTCCGGGACCGCGCGGCTCCCCACCCCACGCTATTGTTGGGGGTCGGCGGGCCGGAGGCCGCCCCCCAGCGGCGGGAGCCGGGAGCAGACTGGCACAAAGGCTGCGGCCCCCGCCCCCCAGGCAGCGGCGGCGGCGGCGCGCTGGTGGACCCCTGCGCTGTGGCTCATCCGCAAACCCTGCGGCCAGAGTGGAACACAGTGACCTACCGGGTCACTCTAAGGCACTTTGTCCGTTCATTAACCCACCGCATTTTCTGTGCCAAGCAATGCACGTACTTCGCGCCTGGCGAAGCGCTTGGGTGCTGGGGATCCCGGGGTGCGTGGGGCTTGGTCCTGATCGTTAACGCGTGCAAACAGAGGGTGCGGTGGGAGGCTCGGAAGGAGATAACAAACGTTCCGGTGAACAAACTCCCCCACATCTTCTCGCACTCTCTTTTCTGAAGCTGTCAACGGCACCCTCTGCCCCCACTCAGTCACCCAAGCCAGACTCTGGAAGTCATCCTAGAAGGCGACCCCAGCAGCCAAGGAGGCCAGTGATCTTTGCAATCTGTCCCCTGCCATCCAGCCGCACTGCCGCACAATTCTGGTACACTGAGCTGTTTTTCTTGAACACAAACTACTATTATAATTTTTAAATTTCCTTGTTGATTTTAGTAAGTTTATAAACTTTAGTAAGTTTAGTCAATTGAGTAAGTCCTTAAAGAAGGACATGACTGTCTCATTTCATTTTTTTTCATTTTTAAAAATAGCAGCTTTATTGAGATCTCATTCATATACCATAAAATTCACCCTTTTAAAGTGCACAATATTTTATAAATTTTTTTTAATTTTATTTATTTATTTTTTTCCCCAAAGCCCCAGTAGATAGTTGTATGTCATAGCTGCCCATCCTTCTAGTTGCTGTATGTGGGACACGGCTGTAAGCGGTGCGTTGGTGCGCCCCCGGGATCCGAACCCCGGGCCGCCAGCAGTGGAGCATGCGCATTTAACCGCTAAGCCATGGGGCCGGCCCCACAATATTTTAATATATCCACAGAGTTGTGCAACCACCACCATTATCTAATTTTAGAACAGTTTCATCACTCATCAAAAAAAAACCCCAGTACTCATTAGCAGTTACTCTCCATTCCCCCTCAGCACTCCCGGCGCTAGGCAACTCCAAATCTACCTTCTGTCTCTATGAACCTGCTTATTCTGGACATTCCATATAAATGGAATCATCCAATAGGTGACCTTTTTGTGACTGACTTCTTTCACTTAGCATAATGTTTTTAAGGTTCATCCGTGTTGTACCTCATTCATTTTTATGGCTGAATAATATTCCATTGCATGGAGGTACCACATTTTATTTATCCATCCATCAGTTGGGTTTTTTTCACTTTTTGGCTGCTATGAATAAGGCTGCTGTGAATATCTGTGTACACGTTTCTGTGTGGATATAGGTTTTCACTTCTCTTGGGCATATAGCTAGCAGTGGAATTGCTGGGTCCCATGGTAATTCTATGTTTAAAGTTTTGAGGAACAGCCAAACTGTTTTCCAAAGTGGCTACACTATTTTACTGGTTCATTCATTTAAAAAACTTATGGCCACTCATAGGAGAAATGAAACACTGTATGTCAGGCATTGTGTAGGAGCTGGGGACACATTCTTGAGAAAAATAGACAAGGTCTCTACCCTTGTGGAGTTTACAGTCCAGTAGGAGAGAGAGACATTAAACAAGCAATCGAGCAAATAAAGGGAAAATTAAAATATGTTGTTAAACAAAAGGGGCCAAAATTAAAATAATAAAATGATTAAGATGAAGTGATATAAAATGAATACCAACTAGGACAAGATTAAAGGGTTAAATTAAAAGGAAAATAATATTTAACCGAAGTTTCTCATAGTCTATACACAATCAATACCCACAGTCTGAAACCCTTCCTTCTGGTTCCCTGAGAGTTCTTCTGGTGTATGTCCTCTGTGCTTATGAATGGTCGTCTCTGCCTCCATCTCCCATGGTGTGATCGCCTAGATCCTGGGTTTCTCTGGTGACATTGTCTGCCTACTGCTCCCAGAAGATAATCTATTCCACTATCTCAATGAAGTGAGGACACACCCCACCCAGTCTTGTGTCACCCTCTCACTTGGCCCTGAGGAAGGGCTACCCTATGTTCTCAGTCTCGTTTCGACTTGAAAATACCATTACTTAATTTGACTAAATCTTTATTACAGTTTTCGTCTTCCTCAGGTTCAGCAGAAACCCTTGGAAGGTCGGCCTAGTTTATTTTATTATTTTTTTTTTGTGAGGAATATCAGCCCTGAGCTAACATCCGTGCCAATCCTCCTCTTTTTGCTGAGGAAGACCGGCTCTGAGCTAACATCTATTGCCAATCCTCCTCCTTTTTTTTCCCCAAAGCCCCAGTAGATAGTTGTATGTCATAGTTGCACATCCTTCTAGTTGCTGTATGTGGGACGCCGCCTCAGCATGGCCGGACAAGCGGTGCATTGGTGCGCGCCCGGGATCCGAACCGGGCCACCAATAGTGGAGTGCACGCACTTAACCGCTAAGCCACGGGGCCGGCCCCAGGTGGGCCTAATTTAAACATTGCTTCAATCCTCCCCACCCACCCTGGACCAGGTCAACACACCTCAACAGTTTTTTCTTAGAATAGTAGTTAGTTCTCCACCTTTTCTGTGACCCCTTTGAGAATCTGAAGAAAACCTCATCCCTGAAAAATATGAACATGTGTGCATACCCACACACAGTTTCTCCTAAAATCTTAAGGAATTTTAAGATTGGAACCCCTGAAATTCAACTATGGATTCCATGGAGGAACAGACCCTAGATTAAAACCCTCTAGTTTAAGGGTTTAAGTCCTATGAGTCCCCTGCCTGGGCATTGGGGTGGTGTGGTCTGTGGATCATTGGTGTGGGAATTACTCTGGCTGACGTCAAAAAGCAGACCTATTAAATCCAGCTCTCTGGGCATGTGTCCTTGGAATCTGCAGGGATTAGTTTCCTAGAGCTGCTGAAACAAATTACCACAAACTTAGTGGCTTAGAACAACAGAAATCTATTCCCCCACACTTCTGGAGACCAGAAGTTTGAAATCAGTTTCACTGGACCAAAATCAAGGTGTTGGCAGGGCTGCCTCTCTCTAGGGGCTCTGGGGGAAGAATCTATTCCTTGTCTTGCCTCTTGCAGTTCCTGGTGGCTGCTGGCATTCCTTGCCTTGTGGTTGCATCACTCTGATCAGTCTCTGCTTCCTGCCTCCATGGTCACGTTGCCTTCTCCTCTTCCGTGTGTTCAATCTCCCTCTGCCTCTCTCTTATAAAGACACTAGTGATTGCATTTATGACCTACTCAGATAATCCACGATAATCTCCCTGTGTCTCAAGATCCTTAATCACATCTGCAAAGACTCTTTTTCCATATAAGGTAATATTTACAGGTTCCAGGAATTAGGACTTGATATCTTTGGGGACCATTATTTAGCCTCCTATACTGCATTTTCACAAGCTTCCTGGGAGATTCTTATGAGAAACACTGGGTTGTGGAGACAACCCTCAGTGAGGGGTGGAGGAGCTGGGGGGACCTGTTCCTAGTCACTGGACATGTTGGCTCAGAGGAAGATGCAGCGGGAAGAATGTGGGCTTCTTAGCCTGCAATTCTTGGACTGGAATTAGCACCATGCCTCCTTGCAGCTGTGACTTGGGGCAAAGCATTGATCCTCTGCACTTGAGTATTCTTACTTAGAAACTGAGGATAATAGTACCCATCCCATAGAGTTACTGTGATTATTAGAAACTCTGCAGATAAAGCATCTGGCATATGTCAACAGTGGAAATTATTATTGTTATTGTCTTTCCTAGGAAGAGCTTCAAATCCACTAAAAAAAGTGGTTCAAAGAAAATATGAAGAGAAAGGTCAACTCATGGTAGGGAGACACAGAGCTCAGTTCTGGGTTCTGTTCTTTACCAGATGCCAGAAGCATTTAAAGCATCTTTAAATACTGTCCCTTGGCCTCTGCCTCTGAACAAGTATCTCCAGGTTAGCCCTCCCAGACTGTAAACTCATAGGCAACTGCCTACTCGACATCTCCACTTGCGTGTCTAATTGAGCACGTCTAAAACAACTCGTGATTTTCCCTCCCGAAGCTACGCCACCTTCGGTGGTCCCTGCATAGACTGACTCGGTGTCTTGGTGCTGTAGGGGCACAAGCCCCCGTGCCTGCGCTCCTCCTCTATTAGGGCACCTCTCAAGCATGGTGAGAGCTGTCTTTCTACCCGGCTGTGAGCGTCTTACAGCCAGGGTTGTTGAGTTCATACCCGTAACCTCAGCTCCCAGCTTGGTGCCTGGCACATGAGAAGGAAAATATTTACTGGGTGAATACATTGATTTTTAAACAGACCATAATGTGATATGTACTATACTAAGAGCGTGTTTAAAATGCTTTGGCAACACCTAACGCTGTGTGTGTGGGTGTGGTGGGGAAGGCTTTCAAGAAATGCATGAGCTGGCTTTGGAGAATAAGTTTGCTTTTGGCAACGAGGCCATGGCGCCAGTCCTGCAAATGCCCTCCTGGAGGGGGTAAGAGCATGGCTGTGGACCCCAGCAAATACCAGAGAGACTGCAGCGAGGGTAGGAGATGAAGCGAGAGGGAATCAGGACGTCATCCTGTAGGAACACTTAGGATTATATATTCTGATCAACTCCCTCCCTGCCATTAGGAGCCCTCCCAAATTCTCCCAGTACCTTCCATGGGGCTCTTCACACGGTCCGTCGGCCCTCAGGAAGTGAATCAGTTCCTTTTCCAGGCTCCTTTGAGGCCTGGCAGCTGCCCCACCCAGAAGCTAAAGACAATGTTTTTGGCCATGGTCCAGATTTTGCAGAAAAGGAAAACTAACAAGAGGATCCTAACACATGCCCTCCCTCCGCAGCTCATAGGCATTTCCTGTTGGCAGAGGCACTGCGCCCACGGGCATTGTCCTGAAGAAGGAAGGGCTGCAGCAACCCGGCAGTCCTGCAGGAGCGGGCAGGCGTGGCCATAAGTCCCAGCCACCTGCCGAGGGACAGGCCAGCAGCTCAACAGCTTTCTCTTCTGAGGACACGTTGCTTTCTGCCAATGTTCTTGTAAAATGTATTATCAGAGGAAGGGCTTGTGGCTACTACTCAAACAGTAACATTAAAAAAAGCTCTGTGTCAGTTTGACTTGCCTGCTATAAATATAGAGAAATCAATGCTAAAATTTGGCGTTTCCAAATTTTAAACAGTCCCATTGTGGGCATGTTGGAGCATCATGGCTGAAGCAGGTGGTGGGACTGTCGGGGTCCTGGACTCTGTTTAACACTCTGTCATCAACTCACTGTATGATCTTGTGAAGGTTTTTTCCCTTTTTCCCCTCAAGTTGCTCATTAGTACTATCCGATTGCTGCAAGTCACTTAGTTTGTGATGCTCAGAAGCTAGACAAGGGCTAATGGAACTGACAGATGCTGACACACTACATCAAGGAAAGCCCTATATATTTTTGTGTGTGTGTGTGAGGAGATCAGCCCTGTGCTAACATCTGCCAATCCTCCTCTTTTTCTGCTGAGGAAGTCTGGCCCTGGGCTGACATCCGTGCCCATCTTCCTCCACTTTATATGGGACGCTGCCACAGCATGGCTTGCCAAGCAGTGCGTCGGTGTGCACTGGGGATCTGAACCGGCGAACCCTGGGCTGCCGCAGTGGAGCTCACGCACTTAACCACTTGTGCCACCGGGCCGGCCCCGAAAGCCCTATATTTTTAAAGAGGCAAATATCAATGAATGCTAACAGTGAGGAAACTCACCTTTAAAGAACCAACTAAATAGAATTCAGTATTTGAATATTTGCATTGGAATAATTATTTAAAAGAAATATAAGTTCTCACTGCAGTTTACAATTCAGAAAGAAACCAGCATCCTGCCAAGTTCACACATGCCAATATGGGAACTGGATAACCCCACTTCCCAAAAGCCAGCGAAGGTAAAGACAGGAACTACGTTTCTGTTAATTGTGATAACTATTTGATTCTGGCCAGCCCTGTTGGTCTAGTGGTTGAGACACAGCACTCTTGCTGTGGTGGCCCGGGGTTATTTCCTGGTCAGGGAACCACACCACCTGTCTGTCAGTTGTCACACTGTGGTGGCTGCCTATTGCTGTGATGCTGAAAGCTATGCCACCAGTATTTCAAATACCAGCAGGCTCACCCACGGTGGACAGATTTCAGCGGAGCTTCCAGACTAGACAGACTAGGAAGAGGGCCCTGGCCACTCACTTCTGAAAAAGTTGGCCATGAAAACCCTATGAATAGCGGTGGAGCATTGTCTGATAGAGCGCCGGAAGGTGAGAGGATGGCGCAAAAAGACCGGGCAGGGTTCTGCTCTGCTGGACACAGGGTCACTAGGGGTAAGAATCGACTGGATGGTATTAAAAAGAAAATTTGATTCTAGTCTCCTGGTACGATTCTGTCTGTTCTTCTAGATGGCTCCTGAGCCATTATGGCATTTAACTGTCTATTCTTATGCCCTCTCACTCTCCAATTTTTTTATTTTGAAAAATTTCAAAACTGCAGAAAAGATGAAAGAGTACCTAGATTCACCAATTGTTAACATTCTGCCACATTTTGTTTTCTCTCACTCCTCTCGGAACCATTTGAAACTACAGGTGTCATGACACTTTACCCCTAAATGCAACAATGTATGTCTCCAAGGATATTCTCCTCACAACCACACTTCTATTACACTGATACAATATTATCTCATATGTAATCCACATTAAAATGTACTCATTCATTCCAATAATGTCCAATATAGTGGGGTTTTTTTTCGGTTCAGGATTCATTTAGTGGTGTGTCTCTTTAGTCCAAGTCCCTTGTCTTATAGAATGTCCCAAATCTGGAATTGTCTAATTGTTTCCTCATTAGATTGAGGTTAAATGTTTTTGCAAAAACAGAACAAGGTGACATCGTGTGCTTCCTATCACACCGCATCAGGAGGCACAGAACGTCAGGCTGATGCAGCCCCAGTGATGTTGAGTTTGATGTCTTGTGTAAGGTGGCGTCTGCTAGGTGGCTCCATTGTAACTGGCACTCTTCCCGTTGTACTTAAGAAGCAGTGGGTGACACTTTAAAACAGGGTGACTCTCCAGGTCCCCAAGGGTGGCAATTCACTCAGTGGTTTCAGCATCCTTTGGTGGTCTTTGCTTGAATCCATTTCATTGATGGTTACAACATGGTGATTCTATCATTCCTTCTACGTTTTTTTTTTTTTTTGTGTGAGGAAGATCAGCCCTGAGCTAACATCCATGCCAATACTCCTCTTTTTTGCCAAGGACATCTGTGCTCATCTTCATCTACTTTATATGGGACAACGCCACGGCGTGGCTTGACAAGCGGTGCATCGGTGCACGCCCGTGTATCAGTGCACACCCGGGATCCAAACCTGCGAACCCTCGGGCCGCTGAAGCGGAGCGTGCGCACTTAACTGCTATGCCACCAGGCCGGCCCCACCTTCTACATTTTTTAACTGGGGTGCTTTCCCAACAGTTCCCTTCCTCTCTCTTTTTTGAATATTACCAAGGACTTAAGAATCTTTTAAAAAATTCTAATATTTTATAACTCATATAAAACATTATAATACTGTTAATTATTAATACTGTTAGTGGCCTACTTTAGAAGTAGCCGATATGTATATTAATGTAAAATCCACGCCATCCCCCCCGAAAAAAATCTCACCATTCAGACCTTTGATGGTTGGGTCAGGCAGGAGTTAGCTGTCATTACCTTTAGCAGCTAACTTCTGAAGATGTCACTAGCCACATTTTAAGTGCTTAATAGCCGACACATATGGTTGTAGTTACCTACTGGACAGCACAGATTATAGAACATTTGCATTACAGCATAAAGTTCTATTGGACAGCACTGTACCAGAACATCCATGAGAGCACTATTTTTAAAAACCTAAATTCTTTGAGTGATAATGATGTGTCAGTGTAGGTTCATCAGGTGTAACAAATGTACCACTCTGGTGTGGAGTGTTGACAGTGGGGGAGGTGCCTGTGTGTGGACAGGGAATATGGGAACTCTGTACTTTCTGCTTAATTTTGCTCTGAACCTAAAACTGCTCTAAAAATAAAGCTTATTAGTTGAAAAAATGTTTTTAAATCCCCAAACCAGCAAACAAAATCCACATTTCCATCAATAATAGAACAGATAAATTGTGATCTATTTATACCATAAAATACTATACAGCAATGAGAATGAACGATTTACTATTTATTACATATAAGCATATGGGTGACTCTCACAATGTTGGATGAAAGAGGCCAGGTACTAACAGTACATGCTGTAGATGCTGTTGATATGATACAAAATCCAGCAAAAAGGTCAGAATGGTGGTGACTCTTGGGGGTGTCAGTCGTGACTGAAAGGAAGCACAAAGGGGCTTCTGGGGTGCTGGCATGTTCTGGTTGCATGTGCTGGTTGCATCAATGTGTTGTTTGTGAAAATTTAGCTGTCTGTACACTTCTGAGGTGCACTTTCTGTATACACATCACACTTCAATAAAACGTTTAAAAATTTTCTTCAGGGTCTGCTGTGTGCTGGGCACTCTTCACTTACATAATAGCCCTCAACTCACTTTGAGATTGCTCAAAGCTGTTGTTGTTTCCCCTTTACACTGGAGTCTTTTGAAAGCAAGATCTCTCCTTTCTGTATGGCCTCCTCCTCACTCTCAACTGGTACAGTGCATTGAACACAACAGACAAGAAATGGTTACTAAGGGTGGAAATTTTGAATGACTTTCCTCACTTCTCCACAGACTGGAGAGAGGAAAAGTCTATTAAAACCAGGTGGCACTAAGTAGGCTTCTGGCTTGCTGCCAGATTTTCCACTTTACCCACCAAGAAAACATATGTTGCTATTGGCTTCTCAACAAAAACCTCAACTTCCTTCTAATTTCCTGAAAAGTAAACAGATTGACAGATGAACAGCAGGTTCTACTTTAAAAGGGTGGTGTATTCCCTGTAATAAAATGCTGGAAAAAAATTTCAAAACAATACAGTGATAATGACTGCAATTTGTAAGTCTAAAGTACTAACCTTTACAACAGGGGTGGGAATACTTACAAAAATTGCATGGGATGCTTAACCACACACATTCTGGGCAGAAGCAAAGATGAAAACAGAAATTCCCCTTTCAGGGTATCCTAGATTGGGTTCCTCAGACTCTAAGCAAAGGACTTAGGTTCAGTGAGTTATTTGGGAGGCAGTTCCATGAAGCTCTATAAGTGAGAGAATGGAGAAAGTGAGACAGGGAAGGGAGAAAAGCAACAAAGGGTGTTAATGAGATGGTTTTAGCTGTGGGCAAGTGGGCTCCATTCTACTGAGGATCTTGTGAGGAACATGTAGAATGTATGCACTGAATGACAGGGAAGCTGGTTACTTACTAACCAGCCCCCATACCTTACGGGTTGGGGGATGCTTTGGGGGTGTTAAATCCCCAGCCATGCTAGACTGTTCTTTTCCACATTTATGAATGTTAAATATCAAAGGTATTCATCCAGAAATAAGCCCTCACATTTCTGTTCAATTTTCAACAAGGGTACCAATATAATTCAATGGGGGAAAGACTAGTTTTTTCAACAAATAGTGCTGGTAGTACTGGATATCCACAAGCAAAAGAATGAATCGGTCCATTCCCTACCTCACACCATATACAAAAATTCACTCAAATGGCTCAGAGACCTAAATGTAAAAGCTAAAACTATAATACTCTTAGAAGAAAACATAGAAGTAAATCTTAGTAACCTTCGATTTGGCAATAGTTTCTTAAATATAACACCAAAAGCACAAGCATCCAAAGAAAAAACATAAATTTGGACTTCATCAAAATTCAAAATGTGCTTCAAAGGACACTATGAAGAAAACCCAGAGAATGGCAGAAAATATTTGCAAATTATATATCTGACAAGGGACTTGTAGCTAGAATAAAGAACTCTTGTAACTCAATAATATAAAGACAAATAACCCAGTTCAAAAATGGGCAAAGGATCTGAGTCAACCTCTCTCCAAAGAAGATATACAAATGGCCAATAAGCAAATGACAAGATGCTCATCATTAGTCATCAAGGGAATGCAAATCAAAACCAGAACGAGACACCACTTCACACCCACTAGGTTGGCTAAAATAAAAAAGACAATAGCAAGTGTGGATAAGGATGTGGAGAAACTGGAGCCCTTATCACTGCTGGTGGGAAATGCGAAATGTAAAATTGTGCAGCTACTTTGGAAAACAGTGTGGCAACTCCTCAAAAGGTTAAATACATAGCAATTCCAATGATCCAGCAATTCTACTCCTAGACATATACCCAAGAGAACTGAAAACCTATGTTCACACAAAAATTTGTACACAAATGTTCATAGCAGGATTATTCTTAATAGCCAAAAATTGGAAAACCCAAACATCTATTAACTGATACAAGGATAAACAAAATGCGTGTGGTATATCTATTCAATGGACTATTATTCAACAATAAAAAGAAATGAAGTACTGATAAATGCTGTAACGTAGATAAATCTTGAAGACATTAGGTTAAGTGAAAGCCAGTCACAAAAGGTTACACAGTGTATGCCATTTATATGAAATGAATAGAATAGGCAAATCTATATGTAAAGTAGATTAGTGGTTGCTTAGGCATGGGGAATGGGGAATGAGAGGATGGGGGCTGATGGCTAAAGGGTACTGGGTTTCTTTTTGGGGTGATAAAAATGTAAAATTCATTGTGGTGATGGTTGCACAACTCTGTGAATCTACTAAAAACCACTGAATCATATGCTTTAAATGGGTGAATTTGTATGGTATGTGAATTATTTCAATAAAACTGTTACACAAATAATCAAAAGCATGAAAGCATTATATATGATTGGACTCTTCCTAAAAAGTCTCATATTTTGTCCATTACACTATCATTAAAGCAAAACTTATTCTAAATACACGCTTCATCCATTCAGTATGGAAGTTCTTGCCACATGCCTGTGCCTATTCTTCAGTAAATGGATCCAAGCGTGTTTTCCCATGCCAATGCTTGTCTCTCTTCTATCAAGAGCTTTTCAGACTATCTCACTTCTGTCAGATAATAGAGAATGACTAGAAGCAGGATGTTACAGATGGAGGAGCACAATTTCAGAACATCTTCAGCTATGCCCCCTCTAAGTCTACCTTAGCCGTGATCTGGAATTACCTTTCACCTGATATTTCAGTGAAGAATTAGAACACATCTCATTCCCCACCTGTATAAACCCTTCCTTGGCTTCCCACTCCTTTTGAGAAAACATCAGAATCCCTCACCGGCTCGAGGCCCTGTGAGATCTGGCTCTTGCTAACTGCCATCTTGCAGTGCTCCTTCCTGCTTGAGGGCCCTCCTCACACTGTTGTCATTTTCTGGACTGCCCTCCCTGCCACACTGCAGGTGGTCAATCAATATTTGTTAAATGAACAAATATAACTTTTTTATTCCCCAGATACAACACATTTTCAAATATATCTCAAATATATTATGGTCAGTTAAAGGCAAGGCTTCTTAACTGTGAATTCATGCACAAACTTTGGAGGTCTATGAATGATATATTTTGCAAAATTGTGTACGTGGGAATATGCATTTATCCGGAGAAAGCATCCATAACTTTTGTTAGATTTCCAAAAACATCTATGATACAAAACAAGGTAAGGATCTGAGTTAAGGGAATAATGAGGCTCAGAGAAAAAGGGAGACAAAAGTAGAGAAGTGAGAGGCTGAAACAGCCATAGTGTATTACACAGAATGTGACTGGAAACGGTAAACCGCCCTCGCCTTACTCTGGATGGTTAAGTCCTAAGGACATCAGGGATCCCTATGCCTAAAACAGAAACTAGCTGCTTAACTGCCTCTTCTCACTCCCTGTGGGTTAGCTCTACAAGAACACATGCTTCCCTCACATGTACCAGCCCCCCATTCCAAGATCTGACATGCCTTCTGCCCTAGCAGGGGTGTGCTGGGTATGTGTGTGAGGGTGAGAGTCACTAATCTAAATAATGTACTCAAAAGAACCCATCTAAAATCCCAGTGATGTTTTAGCAAATTAACATTGTTTAAAGAATGTGGACTACCCAAATGGCAGTGTAGCTACATACACAAACCAATAACACGTCTGTCAATGGCAATTTAATTTTAATGTTTTTTCAAAAAATCCCCAACATACCAATCAGTATGCATTTGTGTATATGTTTACACCAACAAATACACATCATTCATTCCCTCGTCTTTTCTGGGGCTCCCAGATGACGACGTCAGTCAGAGTTGGTGCTCTGAGGAGCCTGACTTGATCCTGACTGCTGGGTGTGGCTGTGCGCCCAAGGGCAGGGTCCACTCTACAGCACCACAGGCAACGGGCAGCTCCTGTTCTTGTCCAGATGCACAACGCAGAGGCCATTTCTGCTGCAGCCCAAGTTCACGTATCCAGGTGCTTGTAGAGTCTACGACTTTTCTCCTTTTTATTTCTGTTACCATGTTTTTTCCAGGGCTTCCCAGCCCCGCTCTCAGAGCTCACAGTAGGGGCAGTGACCAGGCCACTCCCCGGCTTGTAGCCCATCACAGCCTGGACTCCTTTGGTCAAAGCCCTCACATTTTCCTAGGAAATAAGCGAAAATATTATTTGAGATGTCAGCAGTCTCCTTTGGAGAATATGCACAGTATTATTTACGGAGAACTCCGAGACAGCAGATTTCCATCCTCCACTGGTCCTCTCTCTCCCCATTCCTCAAATGATGTTTCTCAGCGTGCTGTCTTCAGTTCATTCTTTTTCCTCAACTTTGTTTAGTCCCATAGCTTCACATACCATCTATAACCAGACTCATAATACCAGCTATTTTCTGGAAATCTCTATCTTGATATCAAAATTCAACTTGCCTCAACCCAAATTTAGTTAGAAACTGACTCTCCATTCTTTATTTCAGCTAGTGGTATAAGAATTCACCCCAGCCACCAAGACAGCACATTCTCTTTGTCTTCTGCATCTGTCACATAAAGTCAGCCACTTAGTTCTGTTGACTCCAGTCCCTAGAACTTTGCTCATCTATCCCCTCCTCTCCATCCCCACTGCTTTAACCCAGGCATTCATTAGCTTTCACTGGACCCCGCAAGACTCTTCTAACCCAGCGTCCACACTTCTACAAGAGTTCTCTAATCATGTATCTCTCTATTCGTGTCCTCATAAATCTCTCATGGCTCCCTGAGGCCTGGGGAATCAAGTTCATATTCCCTCACATGGGACACCAGGCCACCTACAACACATGGGCTCTTTACTGATAAACCCACACTCCCATATCTTCATGCCTTCGCTCATGCTACTCCTTCTGCCTGGAAATCTGGCCCTCACCACTCCTTCCAACGGGCACATTTTTCTTTGTCCCTCAAAGTCCAGCTTAAGCACCACTACATCTCTGTAGCTTTCACTGACCCACTCTGCTTCCAGCCCCAAGATGGCCTGCTCCCCAATCAGGGTTCACAAAGTTCTTGACTCACACCTCTGTCCCAGACCTAATGCGTCATGTTAGTTGTTAACCCGCCCATCTCCCCTTTGCTAGAATGTGATCCCCCTGAAAGCAATAATCATGTCTTACTCACTTTGGTATCTATCCCAGGCCCCAGTGTAGTAGTTGGGACATAGTAAGTGCTCAAAAAGAGTTGTGGGAAACTTGTGATCTTATTTAAGTAAAAGAAAATGAAACAAAAAAACTAAACAAATTTTAAGTTAACTTAGTACAAAAAATTTAATCCAATGTGATTTCCAAGTATAAAGCAATATATCTCATGATCTTATCATAATAAAATATTACTCTAGAGGCTAAGGCTTAGATATATGCTTTATTATATTGTAATTAATTCTAAGTTTTCACCTTTCCTGTACATGACCTTTAGAAATATTTTGTAAACACTTAAAAATTCAACTTAAATGTCCTGTATGACAGTAGCAGGCCCAAGAAAGAGCCTGTAATCTTTCTGTGTATCGGTAAATTTTCTTCTAAATACTGGCAGATTTGGAAATAATTCAAACTAGGAGCCACAACAATCTAAGTTCCATCCCAGCTTTGTCATTTCAAACAAGTGTCCTTGGTTAAGTCACTTAGCCTCCTTGAGCCTCAATGTCCTCAGTGGTAAAATGGGGATAGTAATATCAGCTTGGCCTGCCTCACCACAGGCTCACTGGGAGAGACACAAATAAAGCACCATATAAACACAGAAAGAATCATTTTCTGAATACAGCTGACTTTTTTTTGACTATGTAGTCACTTAAAAGCATTAAAAAAATATATTAGGTACAATTATATGATTTAACTGTTCTGCACATAAATTTGTTCTTTAAAATGCGGCATACAAACTTAGTTGTGATATAAACAACTAAAGTTATTAAAACATGTTGGCTCAGAGAAAAGACAACCTACTAAATGGGAGAAAATATTTGCAAATCATAAATATGATAAATGCTTGTATCCAGACTATATAAAGAACTCTTACAACAACAACACTGATTCCTCCAAAGAAGTTATACATGTGCCAATGAGCACATGAAAAAGATGTGTAACATCATTAATCATTAGAGAAATACAAATCAAAATCATGAGATACCACTTCACACACACTCCTAGGATGCCTAAAATAAATATTGGCAAGGATGTGGAGAAATTAAAACCCTTATACATTGCTGGTGGGAATGTAAAGTGATGCAGCCACTTTGGCAAGTTTGGCAACACCTCAAATGTTAAACATGGAGCTCCCATATGACCCAGCAATCTCACTCCTAAGTATATATCCAAAAGAACTGAAAACATATGTCCATACAAAAACTTGCACATGAATGTTCATAGCAACATTCTTCATAATAGACAAAAAGTAGAAACAACATAAATGTCCATCAACTGATAAATGGATAAACAAAATGTGGTACATCTGTTCAATGGAATATTATTAGGCAATAAAAAGGAATAAAGTATGGACACATGGATGAACCTTAAAGTCATTATGCTAAGTAAGAAGCCAGTCACAGAAGACCACATACTGTATGATTCCATTTATATGAAATGTCCAGAACAGGCAAATCTCCATATAAAGTATATTAGCCATTGGCAGGGGCTGGGGGTAGAGGGGAATGGGGAGTGAATGCTAATGGGTACAGGGTTTCTTTTTGGAGCGAATAAAAACGTTCTAAAATTAGATATTGGTGATGGTTGCACAACTCTGTAAATAGGTTGCACAATTCTGTAAATATACTATAAACCCCTGAATTGTATATTTTAAAAAGGTGAATTTTATGGTATGTGAATGGTATTTCAATAAAGCTATTATACAAAATGTGCTGGATCAGAAGTTAAAGAAAAACCTTAAAACTTACTTGATGGAAAAATGTTTTGTCAACTACATTTTCAATCTGTTTTGCCTGTTTATTTCCACCTGGCTGCATTTTGATTTCACCACCATTCGTTTTGTTCTCTAGGAGTCGCTGGTGCTGATGCTGAAAGGTCACGGGATCTATTCCAGGAGGAGGATGACAGTACAGAAGTTTACCCTGCAAAGACAACACAAATGATAACAGTGCCTCACATGTGCCATCTGTGTAAAAGTCCTCAGAGGAGACATCTCCAACCGGGCCCGCTCTGATGGAGCTTGCTGCTTTTTCATTAAGCTAGCTGAGCTGAGTTTTGGTCAACTGCAACTGCAGAGTCATAACTAATACACTGATGATCCTTACTGTTCTGGAGGCCTCACTCTTCCCACAGCCCCAGACTAGCAGGAAATCTTTCTTCTCTGTGCTCATTACCTTGTTCGCATCTCTACTAGAGTATTCTCCAGTACACTTATACGTTTATACTTAAGATGAGTATTTCCAAAACAAAAACCAGGACAAAATGGACAGTATGGCTGTCCTCACGGGGACGCTGGGCAAGCTGCAGCTGTTCACCGGGTGCAAACCCTGCTCTTGCTACCATCAACACTACAAACTGTGGCTGGCTTTAACTCATCTCCCCGTCCTCCAGTTTTATAAATGGCAAATGAATGAATAATTTATCCATACAAATGTTCTGTTAACCACTTTCTTCCTGAATTGAAGGCAAGAGAATATGGCTGCTCTCTGTTATTTCTATGCTCCAAGAGCTCTGCTGACGTGCTATTGAGATAAGGAGAGAATAAAGCCAAACCCTCAAAACCAGTTATTATTAAGGCCCTGTACTGCCTATTTGTGGAAAGAATTAAGCTTAATACTTAAAAATTATTGGTGACTAATTACATGCCAGGCACTGAGTGTAGTGGTGTGTGTGTACACACGTCTCCACACACATACATTGTTCTCATTTATTTCTCATAATAATTTCATAAGATAGGTATTATTAATTCCTATTTTATTGATGAGGAAGACCCAAAACTTACCACATCCTCATTTGTAATAGGAGAATAATAACCTCACACACTTGTTTATTTTTAATGAGATAATACATGTAAAACATTTAGAACTAGCCCTAGCAGAGTCAGCTTTGAAAAAATGTTAGCTATTATTAGTATTGTTACTAGATAAGTGTAGGGAGACAGGCATATACACAGCTACACTATTGGGAAGATGGTGATACGGTTGCAACAGAAACAAGCAAAGGGCTGTAGGAGATGGAAAAACCAGAGGCATGAATTTATCACTTTCACTAATGTTCAGAGATCTTCATCTCCCATGTTATGTCGTCAGTCACATCTATGGTTCATATGATGCTGGCTCCCCTGGATCAAGAATGTAACTCCAGTTATATCACAATCCCAATGAGAAAATATCTCCTTTATGACTTAACAGGTTGCCATTATCTAAGAACATACTGTGGAGAAAGAAGACCTACTTATTTAAGAGCAACAAGAAGCAAGGTTCACTCACATTGACATAATCCTTCAGGATGTAGCGTGCAGATCGAGGTTGGTCTGGCTGCCCATGGGCCGTCATGAATCCTCGCATATCTGTGAAGAGAAACGAAATTTGCAAAACCTAAGATGGAAGACAGAACACCATGACAAAGACAACTGAGGTGATGGAAATCAAGCCTTTTCTGCTACTATCCAAACTATGCATCCTTACTCTATATCTTTAAAAAAATTAACTAACAATGTAGAAAATATTTTGGTTAGCATTATAAAAACATTTGATATTCTAGGAAAATAGACTATATTGTTATATCTGATACCCTAACAACCACCTAGTGCCACGTTATGACAGACACATTCAATTTCTCTCTACTCCAGTTATTTCTTCCATCATTAAACATTTACATAAGGAGGCTACTTGTAGAAAGCTATACTGTCAATATTATCAGAAAAACCAAAAGCAACAGGGCAATTTTTCTTATTTAATGATATATCTGCACTTTTTTCAGTTTCCCAAACATACAACAAAGATCCCTTTACTAACTCAATTAGAAGGGAGTAGCAGAGCAGAGAGGTTAAGAATATGGGCTTTGGCAGACAGGTTGGGTTCAAAATTCAGCTCCCTCACACACGAGCTGTGAGTTGGCTCTTTCAGTTTAGAAGAAAATAGTTAGAACCCTAGCTCACACCATACACAAAAATACATTTAACCAGATTAAAAATCTAAAGTTTAAAAAAATAAAAGATATTACAGGAAAACAGTTTTATCCTTTTGGGATAGGAAAGGCCTTCCCAAGTAAAACACAAAACCCAATCAAGCCAAAAATGAAAAAAATAGTCTATTAAAATTGTTAACTTCTATAGCACTTAAGAAACCATAAACAAAGCCTGGTAAAAACACTCAGCACATGTAACAAAGAACTCCTAAAAATCGTTAAGACAAAAACAAACTATGAATAGAAAAAAGGTGATTCCCAGAAGAAATATAAACGGCTAACAAACAGGGACAGATGCTCAATTTCACTGGTATTTAAAGAAATATAAATTAAAACAAGAATTATCTAGCAATGTTGTTTAAAATGAACTGCCAGTGACTATTCTTTATGGACCTGCAGATGGTGATCTCAGAAACTGTACATGTGCGGTCATCCGTCTTTACAAACTGGCTTTTTCCTTACTCTGATTTTATCAGATAGAACTAGATGAAAAACCTTAAGAGACCTGCATTATTTTTAGTTTTATCTGGAAGTCAAATCAAATGGAAAGTTTGGTAGAAGTCCACCTTTCCCCATCTTTCAGGCCAGCACACTGGAGATAAGCCTGCATCAGGAAATCTGGGTTCTCATCCAGGCTCTGCCACTGACCAGACACCACCTTGCGGAGGGCATTTCACGCTCTCAGGTTACTTGTCTTCAAAAAAGGGGGATGAGAAGTTGGGTGATCTTTACAGTCTCTTCTAGTTCTATGATTTTGTCAATATACCAGTCTTAGCACAAGTGCTTAGTATTTATTCTCTTTAAAGTCCCTCAACTAAGTTCAAGTCTGATTTAAATGTGGTTCATATCAAATCACCTTTCTCTGCCAGTAAATACTCAAATACCTTGAACTCCTTCCCAGCTCGTGACAATTCCTTTAAAGGTAAGCCACACATGCTTGGAAATGTTTCTATCATTGCTATTCTTTAGGCAGACACAGGTTCCTCCAGACCACCCTTAAAGCTTGTATTTACAGTAAATAAATCACAATCAATTGGAGAAAAGACAGGGAGAGATAAGCCCCAGTGGAACTGGGCTAAAACAAGGAGATGGGAGAGCGTGGACTCATTTTAATGTCAAACAGGGTTTACAAGGGACCGATGGAAGGGGAAGGAGGACGTTTTGTGTCCCTATCCTGACCAAGCTCCGCTCTGTCCCCATCTGAGGCTTTCCTTCCTGAGGCTGTCCTCACAGCTCTCTTATTCCACTCTGATAAGCACATTTGTTTTCTTCCTAACGTCCCTTTTCTTTCCTGTTTGGGAGACGACTCCAGAAAAAGCCGACACAGTCTCAGATCAGAACCTGTGTGTCTACACTTGAGTACCATCAAAGCGGTGGACATCCTGAGGGCTTTTTCTTAGAAGCATGTGATAGCTGTAACAGGCCCTGCGCTCGCTCTCCATGGGAGCTTTCAACACTGACCACATCTAGGCCTCCTACAGGGAAGGAGAGCATGGGAAGATGTGCTTCCTCAGGGATTGATTTCTACATTGAAGGTTAGGAAAGGGCAGACCTGGGAAAGAGGCAGAAGATACAAAGCATCTCCTTCTCTAACTCTAAAAAGCAATTAACACACTGAAGTGAAATACCACTCAGGTGGCAGTTAGCTCTCTGTCCCTTACTGCTGGACCCTGAAACCATCACCAAATCAGCTACCTGGAGGCCACATCATAGGCAAGGCCAACAGAGACCACAAAAACATCGACCCTCAAAGACAACATGACAAATGCTAACAAAAAATTCTGAATTTGTATCTTTGCAGAGGAGTAGTTTTCTCATTAACCGTATTGTTATCCTTTGTTCATTTTAAAAAATAAATTACAACTCACATCCATAAGCTGTCAACAGTTCTTCTGATGTTGGAGGTCGATGGGGATCTTCATCCTCTCTAGGCTTTATGATATTAATGCCATAGGTAGCTTCTAAAACATATCTCGGAATATTCTGGCAAACATACACTTGTCAAGGAATACATTCCCTTGAACTGACCCCCTTCTCCCTCCCCACGGCACCTGACACATGCTTCTAAGAACATAGTACCTCAGCACTTCTATGACAAAAAGCTTTCCACCTCTTCAAAAGAGAAGTACGGTTACTCATTAATTACAAAGATTGTTTTTTTCTCTTTTAAACAATGCAACACCAATGATCACTTCCAATTGAATCCTTTTAAAATAACTATTAAAATATTATCTCTGAAGTACGCCTTAAAGATGACACACTTTTACCCTGTAAAGCAAGACTCTAAATAAACTATACTTTGTGAAATGAGCCTAATTCAGAGATAAAGCACAAAGAGTCTTTGTTCCTAATCCTTACAACTATGCAAGGAGAGGTTGTTTTTTCCTCCCTTTCTAATTACTCACAGACTTTCCTTAAGCCACTACCACATTCTATCCGGTACCATGGTTATTCGTGTACACGCTCCATATCCCCCACAGACTGAATCCTGAAAAGGCAGGATCCACATCTGATTCATGCCTGTGTCCTCCACAGAACCCAACCTAATCTGGCTTGTAAATGCTCAATATATGTCTCATTACTGATTCACAGAGAAACTTAAAATATACAGAAAAGCATAAATAACATAACACCTGTGTTTCCAACTACCAAGAATTAATAACATTTCACCTTTTTTTGTGTGTGAGGAAGATCAGCCCTGAGCTAACATCTGATGCCAATCCTCCTCTTCGTGCTGAGAAAGACTGGCCCTGAGCTAACATCCATGCCCATCTTCCTCTACTTTATATGGGATGCCGCCACAGCATGGCTTGACAAGCAGTGTGTCGGTGCGCACCCGGGATCCGAACTGGCGAACCCCGGGCCGCTGCAGCGGAGCGCACTCACTTAACTGCTTGTGCCACTGGGCTGGCCCCCAACATTTCACCTTTTAAAAATTATATTAAAAAACTTAAAGCTTTCAAACATTATACCAGCCCCCCAACCCAGAGGTAAGGACAGTTTGTGGCACATCTTTCAGTTCACTTTTCATACTTTTATTATATATATCTATTAATACAAAGCATTGTTTTGTGAGATGAAAATTTTTACAAAAATGGCATCATACTGTATATACAATGTTTTGAGATTTACTCAGGTTGCTGTAGGTAGATTTAGTGTATTCTTTTTAACAACTATATATAGTATGCTATTTAGGGATATATCATATTTTATTTATCCTGGTAAATGAATTCTTACTCCTTATTTCTTCTGGAAAGAGAAAACAAATTGGGGTAAACAAAAAGCTGTGGCTGTCAAGTGTAGTCATCACGGATCTAGTCCAGAACTGTGCAGGGCCTGGAAATTCTACCTATTCATTAACTCAGGAGGGAGTGTGCCAGTCTCATGGAGTCTCCTGTCTTCTGCTAGCATCCACGCAGCAGGAACAGAGTAACTTGTCAGCTTGTAAGTAGGCTGTAATCTCAGACGCTGCAGGTCTTAACAGATCTATCTGTGAGCACTTTTTTCATGTGGGACAGCATTCTAGATGCTTCACGTAAGTTAACTCACTATGCTGCTGAGAGGCAGCCGAGTTCTCAATCTGCTACTTACTGTGAGATCTTAGGCAAACTGGTTAACTTCTCTGTGCATCAGTTTCCTTAAGTTTGAGGAAATGAGAACAAGAGCACTACCCATCTCAAGGGTCACTTTAAGAAATAAATGAGCTATTACTTGGTAAGTGTTTTGTAAAGCAAATAGCAATCATGCAATAAACGTTAGCTATAATGATTAAATTCTCCCAATCACCTGTGAGGTAGCTAGTATTACCCTCATTTTATAGAAAAGGAAAAGTCTCTGGAAGGTCAAAGCAAGTTTACCAAGGTCACTCACATACTCAAATGGCAGTGTCAGGATTCAAACAGGTTTGCAACTGGGGGCTGAGGTCCAAAGCCTAGGTTTTTCCACTTATTCCAGGCCACTCTGCTGCAATCAGGACAGGAGGTCTAATTCTGAAGTCCCAATTCCACTTCACTGTATAAACATGGGCAGATCACTAGTAAGAATTTTAGATTTTCCATTCTCAAGATATCAGACCTGAATATATCAAATGCAAGGCAATGTCCAAAACAAACATGAAGCCCTAATACACACATAACCAGAGTCTTTGCAAAGCAGAAAGGATATCAGTGACACAGGTGGGATGTGATCTCTCATCTGGTCAATTGGGAGGATTCCATTGCAAGTCATCTCTGCCTTGGTAGAGACAAAGGACGGCATCACCAGACCTGGGCAGTCACATAAGCAGAGGCCAGGTTCCACATAGAGAGTCTGAAAGTCAAGAAAGAGGTTATTGCTGGTCATACAGCAGAGGAAGGGAAAGAGGAGCAGCACATGAGTGGCAAAGAATTTCAGAAAATACCCAGAAGAGGAACTGGCTGAGAAGGAAATACAGAGGCCAATGCTGTAGAAATACCTGAAAATGCTTGGTGTGACCAGGAGTAGCAGACACGGACACTTTCTTGTTGCCCATGATGGTGTTGATAGTTGAACTCTTACCAACATTTGGGTAGCCCACCTAGAACAGTCAACAGTACATCTCTCAAAGATCCAAAGATGTTACATACATAGTGGCAACACCAGCATCAGTGTCTGGTTGCTTCAGAAGATTATTTGAAATAGACGCTGTTTGTTGTCAGACACTTTTCCCCCAGTGGTGTGAGTGTATTTATTCAGACTTGTCTCCAGTGATGAACAGCAAAGCGAAGTACATTTTATTTTTACAGGTTTTGCTGTAACAGCAGATACTACAGGAAACCTCAGTCCCTTGTTCCCAGCTCTCCCCTCACTGCCCCATCCATACGCATTTCACTGTTTCCATTGCATCTTCCACACTGTGGGTGAAGCCAAGCATCAGACAGATATCTTAATCATCACAACATACAATTATTTATTATTTTTAACTTTTAATAACTTATTAGCAAGTTTCTGTCTTGCTGGCTAAAAACTGTAAATGGCACAATGACTTAATGTGGGTTAATAAGCTATAAAACTCAATTACTCTTGGGTTCAGGGTGAGACAATATCCAGTCTTTCCCCTCTGCTTCTCCCCCAACACTATCAATAAATCTGAAATTTCATGTGGCCTCAGATCAAGCGGGATCATATGAGGGAACAAACTTTTTGCTTAAATCATGCCTCCCTGTTCCATGCTTTTTCTCAGGCTTTGCCCAGTGCCTCCAAATCCAATTCCCATTCTTACATGGTTCCAAGAATCCTCCATCAACGTGACTGGAAGATTATAAACACCATCCGTTGAATATAAAATCCCAAACTTTCCACCTATTACACAACTCATCATGGACACACTTCCACCATTCCAGCTTTAACTCTCACCATTCTTCAAACTTCAGCCACACTCAATCACTTGTTATTCCGTGAACACACTTTTCCATTCCTGGGGCTTTGCTTAAACATTTACCTTTTGTCTGTCTGGAATGCCCTTTCATTGTCACTTGCCAAAACCTCACAGTATACTTTAAGGTGCAACCTCTTACATAAAGATTTCAGATAACTGCTCATTAATTTCCATATTCTGCTACTGTTTTGTGTTTATATCTTGATTACATGGTATATTATTATTTAAATATTATTTGTTGGGAGGAGGGGACTTCCGTTACTGTCATCTCCCCCCTCCCCAATCAAGTTCCCTCATTATATACTCCTGTAGAGTGTGGAACTTTCCCTCTTTAACATCCATCACACTTGGAATTACAGGCTCTCTGAGGGTGGGGACTGTGTCTGTCTTGTCTACCGATACAGTGCTAGGGCCCAGCAGTAGGCCTGGCATGTCGCAGGGGATCAATAAATGTTTGTCGAACGAATAAACAAACCTATTCTCAGGATGTCTAGAGTAAGAAATTCTGAAAGTGAGAGAGGCTGCTTAGCATTTCCATAAATGTGAAATGTGAAAAACAAACTAACTTGTAGGGAAGCTGGGCTTTCTGGCACACGCAGAAAATGAATTTTTAGCAATATAGAGAAATGAACGCCTAAAGCTGAGAGAAATTAAGTAACTTTCCCCCGGTTCATACCAAGTAAGTTAGCTCCACTGCAGAAGTGGGAGTTACACGGATGTCTGCCTGGCTTCAGGGACACCTCTTTTAACCAGTCACTAAAATAAAATGTCGAGCTACTAGTCATTGTAAGTAGGCTTTTTTCTGGTAGGAGGAAACGGGCTCAAAGTAATTAGGATTAACTATACTTGGCATGTAATTTAGGCACTGGAAGACTTTAAACCTGCCATGATCTACTTTCCTCCATTCTGTTTTGTTCTCCTAGACAGAAGATCTTTAAAATAAATACCTTCTTAGTGGAAAATTTTAAAAATAAATAACATCTTCTCTAACATCTTACAATTCTTTAGCTAAAGATGGGGCCGTCTAGAGCCATGCTGTATCCCTTTGGGGTTTGGGCACCTTTCACAGCTACCTTTGGAATTAGGGTATATGGAATTAGAGATGTGATCTCCTTTCTCCTATTTGTAGTATTTATGCAACTAAAGAATTTGTCACACTTTGGCCACAAGATGTTGGGGCAAATATGCACCTGGAACATTTACCTATGAGTTGGCAAGGATCACAGGATGCCAAAAGCCTACAGAGGGTAAGAACAGTGGACTAGAAGTCTGAGGACAACATTAAAAGCTCTTTCCTTCTAGTATTTCTTGGTAAATCACACGATGGGTAGGGCTGAACTGGAAGGAGACTGGAGAAGATAATTATTATGAACAGGGGTGTAACTAATATAAGCCTTCACTCTTTTGAGTTGGGCTTTGCCTGCCACACTGCCAACCCCCTAGATGCCAGTGGGCAACAAGAGGACAACAGTTCACTATGATGGCAGAAGCCTGACTGGTCTCTGGGGTTCCAGTGTAGCTACCAAAGGATGGGGAATAAAGATCCTTATGTGGTAACAATTTTATGACTTATTTCATCTTACCAGTCCAACAGTAAGTTGCCCATCTTTCACCTTCTTCCCAGTGTGTAGCTCCTTAAAGATCTCCAATAATTCCTGCTTCGATACCAGGTGGCTAAAATTGCGTGTCTGCCTCTTCTGCAGGGTGCTCCTGCCCGGAGCCTCAGAATCCACAGTACGGCTTTCTTTCCAGTCCTGGCCACCAGCCTCTTCCTCAGGGGTGCTGTCCTCTTCTGAACACGTCTGCCAATCTTCCTCCTCCTCCTCCTGACAGTCCTCATACTCACTGTCGTCTTCATCACTAGTGGCTACTTCACTACGTGAGAGAGAATCTCTGCCTAGAAGATGTTCAGTCTCATCACGTGGAATTTCAGCCTCATTGCAACTGGAGTTTTCAAACTCAGTTGTGTTGGCTTCTTCAGCATCTCCATTTACTTGTTCCTGATGAAATAACATAAACCACAAAAGTTCTGAAGTGTATAACAACTGCATTTTTCACTGGTGAAAATACTCAAGAGTTGGTTATCTCAGATGAACAGAGGACAAGGAAAGTTATGAAGGAGACCAGAAAAGGAGAATCCAGGCAGAAGACAACATAAGTCTTTCAGTGCAATGACACAACCAAACTCTCAACAGTGGTGCCCTCTGGGGAGGCGAGGAGTGGTGGACCTGCACTTTATACATTTCTGTATTCTTTGAACTCGTACAAATAACACGTATTACTTTTGTAATAGATAAATCTTTCAAGAAAGCAAGGATTTAAAAAAGCCTAGGTCAAGCTCAATTCTTTGCCAGTACATTATTTTGCAGTGGGCTGTAGAATAAAACAAAGCATTTCTCACTAATAATAAAACATTTAATGTTCTCTGGGGCCGGCCCGGTGGCACAGCAGTTAAGTTCACGCGCTCTGCTTCGGCGGTCCAGGGTTCACCCGTTCGGATCCTGGGCACAGACCTACTCATTGCTTATCAGGCCATGCTGAGGCAGCATCCCACGCAGAAGAACTAGAAGGACCTACACCTAGGATATACAACTATGTACTGGGGCTTTGGGGAGAAAAAAGAAAAAGGGGAAGATTGGCAACAGATGTTAGTTCAGGGCCAATCGTCCTCAAAAAAAAAAAAAATTTAATATTCTCTTCTCTGCACAAAGCAAGGAGTATAATTTGTAATTTGAGCTTCATTTTACATTTGCATTTTTAAAGACAGCCAGTTTGCATGTTCAAGGAAAGTGCTATTCTTTCATAATTGCCTTTAATAAATCAAAAGTGCCTCGGAGCATAGCTCCCTGCATATGAAATGCAGGAGCAACAAAACTCAACTCTGCATGCGGAAATTATTCACCAATTAAAGATTTCCTGTGGAAAGAGAAATTTAAAAATCATTTACTATTCACGAGTGTGTTAATTCTTCTGAATTCCTACTGATAACATAGCAGAAATAAGGCAATTTACAGTATTACTGATTTGTATCAACAAGGTTGAATTTGTCTGGATTTAGAAGTGATGCAAACTTTGTATCGTTTTCAAATAATCTAGGGTTTATACAAGCAGCTGTCACAGAAGAGGGCATAATGAACTCAGTTAAACAGGTATCCTAAATTTTAGAAAAGTAGAGATATAAACAAAACATCAGGGAAAATAGGTATGATTTCACAACCATGCCTGGCAACTCAAAAAGAAACATGGCTTACAACAGAACCATAGAACTGGAAGCAATTTCTATGATAAATGAGCAATGAATGTAAAGAAGTCAGTGTGTCTTCACTGTGAGCTCTTCTGAATCATTTCAAAACATGAAAGAGACAGAAAACAAGAATGTGAAGTGAACGTGGATGTGTATTAGGAAAACTAAGGTAGAAGCAGTTTAGGTACAGGAAAAATGATACAGACAACAAAAGGATTTTGTAGTAGTTTTATTAAAAATAAAAAGAAAGAAGGCAAAAGTCAATCCTTTGGGGAACACAGTGCAATTTAACAGATGGCCCAGAGAAAACCGAGGTACTCAGCAAATGCCATGTTTTTTAAAATAGGAAGGGGCCAAACAACAGCAGAGGAAGACCCAAACTTCAGACAGGCAAGAAAACAGTGAAGACCAAACAACTTTTAATAAGTTCATGTTTGATCCTCAAATGACAGATGTGATTACAGAAATAATATCACAACAGTAGCTGGTAATTTTTTCTTGGGAAAGCGTGAAGAACAGTAGAGATTTCAGAAGACTTGGGAGGAATAAATGGCGCCTCACTTTTAAAAAGGAAGAAAGAATATCTTCCAAAAACCACACACTGTTAACCCACAGTCTGAAGCTAGCTGTTAAACTCTAAAAAGAAACCAGTCAGCAACAGGAGGCAACAAGGGTTTCCTGGGAACAGATCATGCAAACAAATGCCACTTTCCTTTGGAATCTACTACTTGGTTAACAGTTCAGGGAATAACACAGATGTAGAAACTAATCCTTTTTCCACTTTTGATAGGGTTATTGGGTTGGTGCACCAGGGCTAAGCAATATAGTGATATTTATTCAAAAACTTCAGCAAGACATCGACTTCCACGGAAGATTTGAAACAACAAAAATGATAAGAGGAAAAACTATAAATCCAGACTACCCCAGGACAATAAGCACTTATACCTATTGTTAAGAAGATTAAAAGAATAAAATATATAAAGTGCTTAGAATAGTGGTGCATAGCAGAGAATAAGTTTTCCATGGGTTAGTTTTTATCAACAACAGTAACAACAGAATAATTATTGTTACATCCTTGCAAATATATCTGTATTCCTCACATTAAACTGCTTGGTATAGAGTGCTTGGTAAGTCCACAGAAGGTTACAGAGCCCTACCCTCAGTCCTCATGTGTTCAGCAATGTTATCAATGACTGGAAAGAATATATAGAAGGGCAAACACACAAAATCTGCAGATGATTCAAAGCTAGAATGAAAGAAAAGCAAATTGTACATCTAAAATGAACTCTACCATGGCCCCAAATCACTAACAACATTTTAAGAGGAATAGTACTATTCTACGTTGAGGTAAAAACAAAATGAAAAACTTTTTCCACATGTAAAGATGGGATAAGATCTGCTTAGTAAGTCTTTTTTAAAAAATATTTGAGGGCTGGCCCTGTGGCTTAGCGGTTAAGTGCGCACGCTCTGCTGCTGGCGGCCCGGGTTAGGATTCCGGGCGCGCACCGACACATGGCTTCTCTGGCCATGCTGAGGCCGCGTCCCACATACAGTAACTAGAAGGATGTGCAGCTATGACATACAACTATCTACTGGGGCTTTGGGGGAAAAAATAAAATAAATAAATAAAAATAAAAAAGCATTTGAAAGATTTGGTTGTTCATAGGTTCAACAACATACATTATGTTCAAGAGCGTAATGTAGCTCCTTTGAAAGGGGATGAATTAACAAAAACAAAATTATTGAGAGTATCCTGATCACAAGAAGGGAGAGTCCCTCTGTACATGTCCTGGGCAAACCAACCCTGGAATAATGTATTCAGTTAGGTGTCACCAATTCTAAGTGTCATCCTGACACAGGCAGATAGGCACTCAGGACCACAAGCGCCTGGGGGATGGTGTCTGTGATGAATAGGAGAGCAGAGAACCTATAGTGCAGAAGGGAGAACTAAGGGACAAAGAAAGAGTCCTTAGATCAAAGGTTAGGGAGGCCAACATAGTTTCACTCAACGGAAAAACTTTCTAAATTTAGAGATAAAAAGAATGAGCCCCCTGGTCTCTGTCATTTAAAGTAGTCACAGGGAGAATATAGGACTGTGTGCCAGGAGGTGGAGGAAGGAATTACTTCAAAGAGGCAGAGCTCGCTACCTTCTAAGCCCATCGAGGGGAGGGTACTGTGTTCACAGCACCTAGTTCAGCACACTCCATAGCCAAGAGATGGCTGATGGGGATAAAAGGAAAGGAGGAGGACAGGAAAGAAGAGACTACTTTAAGTCTCTTCCAGCTCTAAGAGTCTATTACTAATTTCTTTTCGTAGTTATTATTTTAGAAAATAAACTCCAAACAGTTTCTTAAAATTTTAAAAGATATAGAAAATAACATGGTGTATCTTAATTTAGGATTACTTCATTTCTTTTGTTTTCAAAACAATGTCAAAGGAGATTCCAATCAAGTCCTGGGAAGTTACTACATCCTTCAGTTGTACCTGACTTTTCTTAAAAGCATTATAAGGTCATTATGAAACTTCCTATACAACTTCCTGCCTAAAATTTTAAAAAATTAAAAATTATAGCTCATATCAATGTGTAACACGGACCCCTGGGGATGGCAGACTATTCTACAACCTGAGAAAGTAATCTTGTGACTCATTTTTCTATAGGTCAACCTAACATAGCACTTAGGGAACAAACAGACAGACAACCTGAATTCCCACAAATCTCCAGTAAGAAACAACAAACAAAGCACACTAATCAGAAACTGAAATGCTCCTTGAAACCCAACATGGAAAAGTCCCCCAGGTTACCTTAGGGTCACCAATCAGTTGAATGGCTTCAGCCAAAGCTGACCAGAAAATAACCTTCACATCTTCTTTTTCAAAGTATGTGGCCCACGCACTCCGCTGCTCAGCAGTCAACAAGTCTGCCTTATTTATCAGAATGACGTTCTCCTTATCATCATCTATTTCTTTCACATAACATTCCTAGGCAAGACAAAGATATTTAGAAAGGCCTCTTTAAACAAGAAAATATTAGGCAAATTATACTGAAGACTCCCAGCTATCACTAAAAGTTTTTACTGCCCTCAGTTTTAAATCATTCATAATTTAAAGATTTTTAATCAAGGTACATTCTACTGACTCTTTCAGTAAGTTTTGAAGAGAGATTAGGTCACATAAACTTAGAAATACCCTTAACATAAGAAATTAAAAGGGTAAATAGAAATGCTTTCCTGTCCTGTTGAAGTATAAGTTTCTTTTTCTTTAAATAAAGTGGTTCCTCTCTTTTAATAATGCTGAATTGTTTCTTTTAAACAAAGTTAAAGAACTGCATAACTAGTCGATTTGCCAGCCAGCAGGGACTATTTGTCAGCCAAGTGATGATAGCCAATAAGTTCATCTTTTAATGTAAAAAATATTTTTGAAGTCTAAAAGAAAAATGAGATTCAGTAATTGAATTAATTTCCAAGCACAGCTCTTCATTAGAAAACACACCAGAGGTATAAAAGCTGAATTTGTAAGTCTCACCATTCAGATTCTTGTTATTCATCACTGGATTTAAAAATAATCTGTACTATTACTACTACGGTTCTCAAACAGAAACAGAAATACTTCACATGCATACTGTGTTTTATTAATTCAAAGCCTGTATTACGCTATTTCATGTAAGCCCTATACCTTAATTATTACTCCTTGTAGTGTTTTATAAACTTAGTTCACTTGTAAAATACCACAGTTGGTAATAACTAAGGTGTGAGAAGAGAGAACTTAATGGGATGGATAAGAAATGAAGTGACTAGGAATATGCTAAAGAAAGTATAATGCTATTTTGACTGATGTCTCTTAAAAAATGAGAAACACTGGCAAATGTCTATTAACAAAGTGGCTTCTAAACTAACAGCTAGAAAATTCACCTAAGTGTTTGTGTCTTCCTGCAGATGGAAACAATTGTTTTAGAAGAGAAAACACCTGTCCAAACAGCGGCATTATGCAAGCTCTGGACCTTGGGAGGAGAGGGAGGCCTAATTACTAAACAAAGCTAGAGGCGAGAAAGGAACGCTTGCCTCCAGTTACTGCTATGCTGCCCACATGCTGCAGTGATGCTGTCCTCCCACTGCTGCTCCAAGGACTTTAAGTTTGAATCTTGTCACACTTTACTTACCAAATCCTCACATCTAAAGAGAAGCGGATTTCGAGCATCTACTATCTGGACCACAATATCACTGAAAAACAAATGTGAGATACTCCAATCATCGTGGAGTGAAAGGAAACACTGACCATATAATAACAGTAGCTAACACTTTCCACACATTAAGCACTTGACATATGTAACTTTTTAAGGTATAATTATTCCCAGTTCACATGAGGAAACTGAAGGTTGGAACAGTTAAGTAACTTGTCCAAGGTCACCAGCTACTAAGTGATGGAGCCGGAATGGGAACTCCAGCAGTCAGAACCAGAGGCCACGCTCCTAATTATAACATTCTCCTGCTATACTACGGCCTAGAGAGGCTCTGATGTTTCATTGCTAAAACTTCAACTGTATCTTCCAGTAAACTCTCCCAGCAAGATAAAAAGTATTCCAAATACTTCAATCCAAGGTGAGGTCTACTGTATATCCAGTACCTAATCTACCCTTGTGTTAACGCCTCAGGAGAAAATAAATCATTTGCTGACGACTGCCACTATCAAAGCCTATATCTTATTTAAACCCAGGGCTGACAAGAGAAAGCATATATCCAGCAAATAATCATCCACTAGTTCCAAGAATGTGTTTAAATGGCAAAAATACAAAACAGCAAAATACCAACTTAAGTTGCCATACTGAAGCAGGAATGATGAGTCCAACTTCTTCCATCACATATAAGAAGATGTCGCAATTAGAAAACTTTCTGCAGCTGATAGCAGGGCCCTCAAGTCCCTCACAAACGTAGTGGGGACTACAGCAGCCCAGCATTGTGAGAATAAGTATTTCACTTCCCCGGGAGGATCCTCCCTTCCTTCAACCTCTGTGGCCAGGGAAACACTCTAAGGGCCAGCTGCGACTGCCACTGAACGGAAACACGTGGCAGACAAGCTACTACCTTACAGCAGTCTGCCCGTATCCATACCTGGTGAGCCTTTTCTGAGGGAACTCTTGTTCAGCAACTATGCTGAACAACAAGGAAGTAATAAATCAAGGTTACTATTTAGGGCAGGGCTTGGACAATCAAAATGGACTTTCTTTCAGAATAGTTAAATTTCCAGCATAACCTTGTGATTCAAAGGAACTCACAGATGTGCTAATTTACGATGAATTGTTTTTAAGTTCTCTAAGTGGGTCCCAGTATTTCTTCTTTAAGGAATATCTACCACTTTCAAACTGTGAGGATTTAACAGTAAACGCAAGAATGACTGCAAAAAAGGGACAAAGCCTAACAAACTAAAATTACAAGGTCCACAAACATTATGTCTACATACCAAACATGTAGAAAGAGTAATCAGCTTAGAAACCAGTAAGAAAAGAAGACAAATTTAACACAGCTTGCTTCGTATGCTGAATTAGGATGCAGAGTCAAGTGCCAACTATGAACCAGGAAGGGCTTATGCAACACAATGGAAGTGCCTTATCTTACTAGAATACGGTGTTCTGCCCTCAGTGCCTCAGCAGTTTCCTGCATTTCAATGACATGTTATACAGCAAATCTTCTCTGATAACTACTCCTGAAATTAAAGAGGCAGATGGCTTAACTAGCCTGTTACCAAACAGGAGACATCTGCTGCACAGAACACATCAGTAAATATTTCCTGTTAAAAGATGTGGCAGTAGTCGCTTTACTGGTAATATTTCTATGTAATTCAGATCCATGTCCATGTGATATAAACTAGACTCCTTGAGTTAGAAACGTGTTCTTATAAAAAGAGAAATATCGTATAATACGATAACAGAGCAATAATACTATAATCCATTGAAGCTACAAGTTTCAACAAGCACAGGCTCACTCAGAGGAAACCAGCTGCTTATTTAGGGGCATAAAAAGCATGTAGAGAGCCTTCTTGTTAAACAAGGAAGAATGAACACATATGGTGACCTGTGTTCCCTCTCAAAACCTACAAAAACGAAAGTAAATGCTGCAACTCATCAGGACAAAGAGAAAGAAAGAACAACAACTAAGAAATGTCAAACCAATTAAGAAGCAAACCTGTCATGCCCCAGAACTACAAGAAAGCTCAAGATTAGAAGCATCAGATCGACTCCCAAGGCAAGAGTGAGGTATGGGACTGAAATGAATCTGACCATGGAGCTCTTAGGTCCACTCCCCTGTTCCACTCAGCCAGGCAACTACACCTCCTCCCTCCCCTATCTCAATGGCAGAAGGCTACGGTTTATTACGGAGAAAACGAATCTGAGAGGCTCTAAAACTGAGACCTCAAGCACAGGAGAAGGCGGGAAAGAAGTGCCATACTGAAAAAAGGGGGATTAAACACGAGTCTGTGTATCAAATGGTGAAAATGCCCAACCCCCTTGCATTATACCACTGCCGTTAGCCTCCTTCTTCTCTCTATGAAACTGACTGGCCCTGGGGCGAACACCTACAGATACTAACATCTTGGGTTATTCCAACAAAATAAAATTGATCCCTACTCAGTCACCATGTAGTGAAGTTGACCAGTTGCCAAACTCCACCCAAAGAGGTAGTCCTATCAATCAGCTTTGTAAAGCTTCATTCTTAAATATGTACAGACAACAAACATCACTGACGTCTGAGGAAGGCCTCTTACATAAGTCAGAAATCAGAATAAAAAGAAAGAAAGGAATACACAGGAAAGATAGACAGTATAGGAAATAGGAGTAAATCTAAAATTAAAAAAAAAAAACCCCTATAATTAAGCGTGCAGATGAGGGCATTCCCTCAAGGTCGAGGTTTCAATATTTTTGAGCTTGTTACCATTTCTCTTCGGAAATAAGAAAACAGGTATTTTCAGCAGTACACACTCTCAACTGCTAATGTGAGGCACCAAAGGAGAGATCAGTCCACTCTGCTCCACAGACGTTCCCAGGAGAATGATACTGGGTCTTCCCAAGCTCCTTCACATGGGCCTGCCCAGATTCTGGGAATTGGCAGCAAGCTGCTTCTTTTTTCAGGCTTAGAGATTTGCCTTGCCACTCTGACCACCCCATATCCCAGCTCAATGGCCCTCTCTCTGTCCCCAAGGGAACAAGACGGGGGAGGCATGTAAGCCACTTTTTAAAAAATTGAGATATAATCACATATCACAGAATTTACCCTTTTTAAAAGTATACAATTTAGTGGTTTTAGTATATTGACAAAGTTGTGCAATCATTATCACTATGTAACTCCAGAACATTTTCACCCCCCTAAAAAGAAATGCAAGTTAACTTTTACAAGTTTAATCCAAGTCACAATGCTAAATGTGCTAACACAATCACGTGCCACATGATGACATCTCGGTCAACAATGGACGGCACATGCGACAGTGGTCCCGTAAGGTCAGTACCATACAATCTAGGTGTGTAGCAGGCTATACCACGTAGGTTTGTGCGAGTACACTCTACAATGTTCGTGCAGTGATGAAATCAACTAACAACTCATTTCTCAAAACGTACCCCCATTATTAAGCAACGCATGACTGTATTCTTTTCTGAGAATCCCAGGTAAAGCATCCTGTTTCCTAATGTTCTTATTGGGCATATTTTATGGATTAAAAAACAAAAAAACAAAAAAAAAACCCAGCCTGAAGGTTCCTTGTTAAAAAGCATCATTTCAAATATAAGATTCACTTATGAAATCCTTGAAAACAATTCACCCTCCTTGAGGAAAATAAAAACCTCTTAATTAAAGAGGTGAGATTGGAGAAAGTTGATTTATCAACTTCTAACAATTAGGACAAGGAAAAGACTGAAAATCTCCCATTCTCAATTTATCAAAAATCATTCTCTTCTTAGAGAATTAAAGCCCAATTAAAATAAATCACTCCTTGATTTCCCCCAATCCTTATCAACTGCTCCGTCCTCCGCTACAACTCGGCCCACTGCCTTTCTATCTGTAACACAGCAGGAATCACACTCGCTTTGTATTCTACTGCACTTCACGTGAGTGCAAGGATTGCATTTCATTCATCCCTGCAACCCTGGTGCCTGGCACTTTGCTTGGCCTCCCCACATAACATATTTGCTCTTTGCAGGCAGATACCTACTCCTTTTCATACCCATATTTTCTATATTACCAGAAAGGAATTCAATATATATTTGCTGAAATCAAAGTACAACTGCTTCAGAACTCATCTTACAGAAACTGTTCACCATTCTCAGATGCTTATCAATGTGTTCATCTAATAACAAAAAACTCTATATTTTAAAAGAAATAGAGTATCATACTTTCAGTTTTTATTATAACTCTCAATAGCCCTTTGTATAGTTTACGCCCTGTGTGCCTCCCCCCTACACCTCGTCCCTGGGCCTATGAGCATATAGTAACATCCAAACCTAATGTAACACCACTACAATGTCTTCATTACACAAAAAGAAAATGGTAACTTACCTTCTCTCAATCACCCTCCAGAGCTGGCGCCAAAAATCCAAATTTCTTTCAAATGGAGTCAGTATCAGCTTTTGTTCCTCTTCTAGCCTGGCTTTAGAATGAAAAGTTTGTATCTTTGCCAGATTATAATAGAAGGTTTCAAGTAGTATAAACACTCAAATTCATTGCATTAAAAAATAAGTATACAAATATTAACTGTCAAATTATTGCTGAGTCAATATGAAAATCAACTTCAAATTTTATACCTAAGCTATTTAAGCCCTGGAAGTTTATCTATCATACAAAACGACATTTCTCCCACACAAGTCTTTCCGGAAGAATGTTCAAGAGGGCAGCAATCAACCCCAGGGTGACTAATGGCTAGAGAAGGGTATAAAAAGGGAGAAGGCCAGCAACGGAGCAGAGTAACCAACTTGCCATCTTTGTGCAAGGATGCACGTGCACCCAGCAATGCTGTTAGCACACAAAACTTGCATTTGTAAGAAATCTAGGGGCCGGCCTGGTGGCGCAAGCGGTTAAATGCGCGCACTCTGCTGCGGCGGCCCGGGGTTCACCGGTTCGGATCCCGGGCGCACACCGATGCACTACTTGTTGAGCCATGCTGTGAAGACATCCCATATAAAGTAGAGGAAGATGGGTACGGATGTTAGCTCAGGGCCAATCTTCCTCAGCAAAAAAAGAGGAGGATTGGCATCAGATGTTAGCTCAGGGCTGGTCTTCCTCACCAAATAAATAAATAAATAAATAAAAAGAAATCTACTATTTCCCTGTTAAAAGAATCAGGCCTTCAAAATGCAAATAGCCATGCAAGCACATCAAAATGCCTGACTCAGAATTTCAAGGTAAATCTTCACACAGTTGAATGCTCACCGGACAAGTTGACGTCTCCATTCTAGAAAGTTATCTTTCTCTGCCTGTTTGAGTTCTTCTGGGCTAGTTTTTTTGTTCCACTTTGGTCTAAAACAATCACAGAGGAAAAAAAAAATTTCCACATGAGTTACCAAAATAAAACAGGGGATCTGGATTTAATAATGGTAGCTAAGAAAAGGAAGCAGGAAAAAAGGGAACATCAAATTAAAAATTTTATACTCAGTGGCCTTGTAATGTCCTACATTCTTGTTCAACTCACCTCCGTGGTATACACAAGAACTGTTTGTTTTTTTCATGGAGTTTCTTAATTCTCTGGCTCTCCTCAAAAGACAGCAGTCCAGTTCTAGCCTCAGGATGCACAAACTTAATGTTAAGCTTCTCTGTTTATAGAAACGAAAAGTACTGTTACTTAAGTGGCAATATAGATAGTGAATGTCAGTCATTACTTGGAAAACTACAAATATCAGCACCTAAAACAGAATTTAAGCTTTCTTTATTTTGATGCCTCTAGCCTTGGATAAATTATAATTCCCAAATGAAGTTTTCTACCAAAAAAAGAAAAAAAAAGGAATGAAAGAAAGAAAAGACCTTTACTAAAGCTTTCAAAAGGTCAACCATTTTTTCAAGTACTGATTTTATAAAACTCCATATGCCAAATGCATTTCATGGAAACAGACACAGTAAGAGTGGGAAGGGATTGTAAAGATTCAGTACAACCAATCTCCTCATTTACAGACGAAGACTACAGGAGTGGATGGGGAAGTAAAGATTCAGCAGAGATCCCAGTTAGAACTAGTGAACTACTATACTACTATAATTTACATATTTATGATGAAAACCATAATGAATGCTATATAAAAATTCATTTATTTAAAAGAATTATTATTCAAAGGAATGCAAAGAAATAAAAAAAAAAAGCTAAGTCCGTGTATGAACTACAGAGACCTCTAGGCCTCTCTATTTCACCATACACAGCCGCCTCCTTTCCATAGGCAGGTGACTCCACTGAGATAAGCACCTGAGAAGCCAGCTAAGCTTCTTACCAAAATGCTAAGGGAAGGTCCTATTCAAAGACAACAGGACATCTTCACCAATGTTCCTCTTGACCTTTAAGCAAAGATTGCAGTCCACTACCTTTGTCAGACCACTAATACCATCTAGGACCTTGGTCTGCACAGTCCAGTAACCTAAAGAACAGTCAACCCAACCACCATTCTCATTCATGTCACCCTCAACCAACAGTCAAAACACACATCCTCTAGTGCCATATCTGATAATTCTTTCACATTAATCTCTCCTTCCAATGATGATCTCCCACCCAACAATCCCACTTTGCTTCATCCAACCTCTGCAAACACCTCTAGTCCCCTGACTCTTTCCTCTTCTCCCAGTCCACCATCCAGCTTGTAGCTTCACTTTTTTTCCCTATTTGGCCAAAACCATATGGTATATCCAGTCAACCACTCTCTAAATGAACATCATCAAAATTCCTTACACTCCACTGTACCCACTCCCAAATCTCCAACCTTAGATAAAGCCAACTATTCATTCCCATTCTCATTTCAGTTGCGATGCTGAGTTCTGCTGCAAGTAATCACATAATGCAGCCACCTGTCTCTAAACTGTCTTTACTACCAATACTTTGACACCAAATGTGTGCATTTTCCCACACCAACAACCAGTTCTCCAACTCTCTGGACACCAAATGGGTGTCCTAAAATTCAATTCTATTCTGACACGAACCATCAAGAGTCAGTGTCAGACACTACAGGTTTAAGGGCTCAGTCCCACAAAACTGCCCCACTTTGGATGCCAAATCTCTGAATGGGCTTTTATGGAGGCTTCATTAAGTAGGGATGATTGATTAAATTACTGACCACTGGTGATTAACTCAATCTCCAGTCCCTCTCCCCTCCCTAGAGGTGGGCTGAAAGTACCAATGGTTTAATTATGCCTAGGTCTGCCTAGAGACCAATCCCATCCTAATGCTATCTAGGGGTCCCCAACCACCAATTATCTCATTAGCATACAAAAAGACACTCTCATCACTCCAGAAATTCCAAAGGTCTTAGAAATTTTCAAGTCAGGAACCCGGGAGGAAAACTAAATATATATATATTTTTTATTATATCACAACATCACATTGTCACTACAAACTTATGGGCTCAACATCAGCTAAGTCCTTAGGACTTCTCATAGAAGGAAGAAAATCCTTCTATGATGTTGGTTTTATTTCTCCCATTCCCTAAACTATAACTGCTCTCCTTGAGCCCCCTACTCCTCCTCTGCCCACTTCTTTTCAGATGACCTTGTACCATAACAAGAGAAAAACTGAAGCTATTGGATATGCACCCTCTTAACTTCTCATCTACACATTTCTCAACGTGTGCACCCACCTTCAGCTTCCTTCTTTCAGCCTCAGAGGAAGCTGTGCTCCTTCTTTCGTATAAAGCTAATATCTTCAACTCTGCTTTTGATCCCATTCTATTCCCATCTCCTTCCAGGCTCAAACTTTGTTCTAGCTCCTCATTAATCTCTATTTTCTTTCATGTTTTTAAAAATTAACTTTTAATTACACAATACATAAACTCTCCTTGTACAAAATTCAACAATACAGTAAGGCAAACATTCTCTTTGACCAACCTCCAACCTTCTCCCCACCTCTGCAATCCCAGATCTCTCCCCTGAGGTTAATGACTAAAAGTGTAACCTTCCAAGTTTTTTTCTAATATAAACATATATACATGGACTGGTCAGAATATTTTTTTAATGCAAATGGTACCACACTATACGCACTATTCTGCAACTTGGTCTTTCCATTTGATCATAGGTATTAGAGATCCTTCACATCAGTATCCTGAAATTTACCTCATTCTTTTTAACTGCCACAAAGCATTACCACACAAGGTCAGGGTTCTCTTGCCTGATGTGCATAAAGAGCCAATTATTATGGCATCAGCTTTGAGGAAAAAAAAAAGCTTTATTGCAAGATTGATCTGCAAGGAGACAGGAGTCATAAGCTCTCAGATCTGTCTCCCCAATCCAGGGCTTGGGGCACAATTTATGAGATGAATGGCAGGGCAGTCTGAAGTGTGGAGATAGATGATTGGAGGTAAGGAGAACGGAGGCAATTGATGATCTGCCCAAGTGTAGTCAAAATTCATGGCTTTTCATAGGACACGTTCACAAAATGGTGGTGTTAGTATGATCCAAGGGTGCAGGAGAACGGAGGCAATTGATGATCTGCCCAAGTGTAGTCAAAATTCATGGCTTTTCATAGGACACGTTCACAAAATGGTGGTGTTAGTATGATCCAAGGGTGCAGTTTTCAGCCCTTTGATGTCAAAAAGGTCATTTATTAGGCATTTGCCTCAAAATCCATCAGTGATCATTCAAAAAAATGAAATCTGAAATCACGTTTTATTTTTGCTTAAACCCCTCTCCAGGCTCCTTTAAAGCCCTTATTCTCGCCAGGATCTGACCCTTGCCTACCTCCCCAGCGTTTGCTCATCACATCCTGCCCCCGTGTACTTTAAGCAGATGTGCTGCTCACATCTTAGCTTGAGCCCTCTCCCTGTCTGTCATCTCATCTGTCCTTCTAACATCTACTCATCTTTTGAGACTCAGCCCCAGGGTAAAGCTTTCTGTGACTGGCCCTCGTCTTCCTTAGAACAGAAACGAATACTAACTCCATCTTTTATGACCCCATTGTCTGCTATAGACTTCTTTCATAGCACCTAAAACAAAATTTTGCAGAAACAAAATTTGTCTTAGTCACTCTCAGTAGCCAGTACAATGCCTGAGAGTAGCTGGGGCTCAATAAAAGCATTCTGAACAAGTAAATGAATTTTCTAAACAACATAATAACATTTATAATAAGAGACAGAAACAATAGTTTATGATGCTATTTCTGTGCCAGGTACTCTTCTAAGTGCTTAGAAAACACAAAAAAACAAGGGAGAGCAGTGACTAAAACAAATTACACGTATGCAAAAATTCACCATAATGTGTTGACGAGTGCTTTAAGATATAATTCAAATTGCCTAAGTAATAGCAGCAGGCCCAGGATTTTGCTTCTAACAACGGTATCAGAAAACATTTTCTGGAAAATGTTGGTATTGTCCACCATAATGTTGACTGGTCTTTTCCTATGAGAGACTGAGTCTCTTGAACATGATACAATGATGTATAATCTAAAGTGCTTTTTTAGAGGTGAATTTTAAAACTGTGGAACGTTCTGTACCTTGCATCTTGAGTTCAATCGGACCCTTCGACACTGCTTCGGATATCTGCCTTTGGGTTAAAGACAGCTCATTTATGAGTATAGCAGGGTCCACAAAACTCCAAGTAGACTTATTTGTATCTAGTCAGCAAAGATGGAAATGTGACCAGTGTCATACGCACTCTGCAATAAACAACTTACCAGCTACAAACTCTGTTCCCGCAAGTTCTGCAGTTGCAAGGAAATCATCAAGGGAGCTCTGTTCAGTCACCGACTGGAGATTAAGACGACCCCAATCATAGCCATCATTCAGTTCACTTGTGTGCAACTATGAAGAAAGCACAGGGTAACAATAATATAGCTGTTCTCTTCTGCTCTTGACATCCAAACAAACTCTAAACTCCCAAGGAACTATTCTGTGGTCATGAGGGTGGTGTGAGCCCCTTTAGAGTCAACATAATAGTTAACATTTAAATGACCACTTTCTTACCTCATGACAGGCACTTTCCATTCATTATTTCATTTAATTTTTAAAATATTTCAAAGTAAATTTTACGATATCTCTACTTTACTGATGAGGAAACAGGCATAAATGGATAAAATAACTTGCCTGTACATAGTTGCAGCTAATAAGTGCTAGAGATAGAATTTGAACTCAGGATCTCTGGTCCTGGTAGCTACAGTTAGTCAAAATATATTTTTTGTGTGTGTGAGGAAGACCAGCCCTGGGCTAACATCTGTGCCCATCTTCCTCTACCTTATACGGGACGCCGCCACAGCGTGGCCTGACAAGTGGTGCATCAGTGTGCAGACGGGATCTGAAACCGCAAACCCTGGGCCACCGAAGCAGAGCGCGTGAACTCAACCACTACGCCACCGGGCCAGGCCCAGTCAAAATATTTTGATGGAGACTCAGAGCAAGAAATATATTTTACATAGTGACCCAAATGCTGTGATACACATAACAATGTAATTGTGTGCCATTCAGTACAGTAAAATGGAAACAAAAGAATCCTGAAACAAAGTTATCTTATTCTGTGTAATACACTCTGATATTTTGAATTTTATTCTGTTGGGTTAAAAAACCACTAGTTGAGATCTACTTATTTCCAGACACAACTCCGAGTTTGATAAACACCATCCTAGCTACATGCTCAGTACAGGTACAAATAAAGGAAAAAATTGAAGGTTAAAAAGTTAGGTGGTTTGCCCAAGGCCACAAAATCAGCAAAAATCAGAGTACAGATTAGAATCCAGTTCTTTAGTATTCATATTCAACCCTGCTACCAGTTCCTAAAGACTAATAACAAGTTGCTTCAAAATCAATACCAGTAACTAATGTCCACAGTAACTTTGACCTGATGAATACTGATGAGCCCTGTATGCTGTCTACTTTGCATATTATACGAATGGAAATCAGATGGTGTGACAGTGGCACATGGAGAGTTAGCATTATACACATCTGCGACTTCAGCACAGGTTTTTACTGAGAACTTACTGAGTCTCAAATACCTGGGGGCATGAATGTCAAAATAACAAACACGAGTCAAACGACTTCATCCATTTTTCAAGGATCCTAAAACTACAATCGTCCCTAGACCCAGGGAAACATTAGTCCGGCCCGCCACACTTTGGAAATGAACCGTTCATCTGAGTGAAACCATTAGGCACTAACAGGAGTGAAGCACGGCTCTAAGTTATTTTGTATTTCTGGCAGCAACAAGTTACTCTTGGAGAGATAATTCTTTGAACAAATTAACACAAAAAGAAGTAGTTTCTGTGTCCTGCTCAGAACCTTCCAAACGTTTCCATGGCTTATAAGGCAAAGACCAAACTATTAGCCTGGCATTCGAGCCCCTTCAAGATCTCACTCCAGCCTCACCATCACACTAGCCCTCATGTCAAGCCTCTCACCTCTGCGCCCCGTGCCTGCTTATCCGCCTCGCACAAACGTATGTTCATCCTTTTGCGTGACTTGCTCTGGAAAATCTCCCTGACCTTTGACCCCTGGCTTCGCGGCATTCAGACTCTCATAACTAGACAGAAAGATGGAGAGAGATGACAAGGTCTGTCTTACCCAGGAGTCCGTGTGACGGTGGCTACGGCTCCGCTGAGTCTGATGGCGGATAAGCGCCCGGCCGAGGGAGCCAGCACCCAGCGCTTTCCTCCGGCCCATCACCACACCGCCGTCCCACGAACCTTCTCTGCAGAAAGCGCGTTTTCCGGTTTTCAAGACCTCGACCCCCGGAAGTGACGTAAGAGCGAGCTCAAGTAGTGAAGGCCCGAGTTGACGGGAAAACGGAATAACTTGCTCCAAACGGCCCTTTATATACCTCACGCTTGCCAGTATTATAGAACATAAATGTAACAATGGCCTAGAAACTTAATTTTATATAGATATCTCTAAGAATATCTCAAATTTGGATATAGTGAGGGCATTAAAAAAATGGTACCTTCCAGATTTGTGCGTCGGTCTTTAGCGTCCGGCGAGGAACTAGGAGACGTGGAAAACATGGCCGTTCACAGTCGAGGTACTAACCCTGCCTCCTCGCTGTTTTCGTCATGAGGAGGCGGAGCCTCGGGTGAAAGCTATTCCTGGCGCGCGAGGTGGAGTTGCTTCCTGGCGCTAGTTTTCGGCTGGCGTTCCGAGACCTGGGCTCGCGTCTGTCCAAGCCCAGCAACTAAGTAGCTTTCTGTTTACTTAGTCTTCCCCAGCTGCGAACTGGGGAGAAAAGTCCCCGCCTGGATGGGAGTTCGGAGTGGAAGGATGAATAATGTTTCCAGAGCTTGGCAGGGTTGCAAGGAAAGCCAACAGGATCTGACTTAAATGCTTTATTTCAAATAATTTTCTTGTTAATGTTTAAAAGTTCCAGTTAAAATTGTATTCAAATTTTCCAGTAATTAAAATAAAGTGAAAACAGTGAGCCGCCTCCACTCTGTGGCCTGAGATTTTTTTCCTCATTTTATGTTAATTTTCCTATAATGGGAATATGCAAAGACAAGTTAGAGTTATGGGGGTGCTGGGCGTTTTACCGAAATTTCATTAATCGGAGAACCACCTTGACGTTGTCATGCTCAGAGAGGAAGCAGCTTGCCCAAGTCATAGATGGAATATGTGTGGTGTCCGGGTCAAACCCAAATCTCATCAACTGTTTTATATGTTCTTGGGGAAAGGGGAGAATGAGTGTTGTTAGCGTGTATTTCAGAACCTAGTGCTTCTCAGACTTTAATGTGCATATGAATTCCCTGGGAATCTCAGTAACATGCAGATTCTGATTAATAAGGTCTGGGGTGGGGCCAGGGACTCTGTATTTCTAACAAACTTCCAGGTGATGCTGATGCTGCTGGTCTGGTCCACAGGCCACACTTTGAGTAGTAAAAGAAATCCACTCCCTTCTGGTGCAGGTAAAGGCACTGAAGTGGACTGGCTCAAAGTCAGACGCAGCAAGTTAGGGGCGTGCAGAGCTGGCACCATATCTCCCACCCATCTCTGGACTCCCTGCCAAACCCCGTGTGCCGCCTCACTGCTGACTCCTACAGAATTGGAGTGAACGTTGGGAAACACCCAAGGGATTGCTGACAAGCCGTGTAGTAGTTGGCGAGGCTTTGGGAAGGCAGCGCTCACAGATCAGCGAAGAAATGGTTTCTCCCATTTCCCAACTTAGAAGAAACTGTATATTTTTTAAAAACTTGAACATAATCTCCAGAAGAAAGATATGGAGAAGACCCATGGGAGAGAATAAGCAGATAGTTCCTAGTATTCTCTGGAGCTGAGTGATTAAAGATAAAACTAACTCATAAAGTAAGATTAAATGGATTTTACGTTCTAATGACAACAACAACAATAGATGATATAGAGAAACCTGCTGTCTCATTCCTATAGCTCACTCAGGAACTTGGGACTTCACCCTCGTTTCCTTTTCCAGATTTTGTCACCTCCAGAGGTTTAGAGAAAGCAAGCACTTTGAGTTTCTATTGTCATTATTCTCATAGGCTCCAAAAAATCTTGACCAAATAAAGTGATAATTTAATCAAGACTGGTGAGGAGTCAAAAAGACACTGACATTGTAAAGCTAAAATAGCAGTCACTATTCTTAGCTGACAAATAAGTAAGGCATAAATAATTCTAGTATTTTCCTTAAGATGTTCCTCAAATGTACCATTGAAAAAGAACTGGACCTCAGTTTTCTTATCTGGTTAATGGGGATAATAATTCCTGTCCTGCAGAGGTAGCAAATGAGATAATGCTGCAAGATCATTGCCTAGTAGTTTGTGGAGTACCAATTTTCACAACTGAACAAATATTTTCCCCCAACAACCTGATGATGCTGGTGGGAATCCAGATGTATAGTTGATCCATGTCGAGAGATTATGAGGCTAGTTCATTGAGGAGGGCAAGGAGGAAGGGGATTCAGGGTGCTGATGAGGCAAGACCATGGGATCTAGATTCAGAGGCACAAAGTGAGATTGAAGGGATAGTGATGATGGTGGTGGTGAAGGGTGGGGCAAGGTGCTGGCCACTGCCCAAGTGAGGGGGTTGCAAAGATGAATCAGCCTAGGTCCCTGCCCTCCAGCTGTTCCACCCACACACTTCAGGGAACAACACAATCCAGCCAAACTTCTCTCATCACTCTGTCACAACAGTGGAAATGCTCATCCACCAGGCTTGTGTCTGGAAGACTGGTCAGATCCTCCCGATTCCCCACGTAGCCGAGCCCTTCTGTTGAAGCCAGGGTTCTCTGAACAACTGACCCCTGGAGGAGGCTGCATTGATTTTGATTCATATCCAGCTTCCAAATAGCAACACAGAGAGTGTTTCTCATTCGTGATGTTGCATAATACTTGATTTACTGTGGCTAAACAAGTGTAGTTACAAGCCCTGAAACCCACACCCAGGAACAAACCTTGGAGTAGCTTTCAGCTCTCAAACTCCACACTCTTGTGCCTCTGGGCTTCACATCTGTCTGGTGAGGGAGGGGTGAGAGTGGGTGGGTTTCTGTTTTTTCTTTTCACCCCTTGGCCAAAAATGTGTCAGTGGAAGAAAAATTGTTCCAAGGCAAACTTGCAGCCCTGCCCCTCCCTCTCTCCCATTCTCTACACCACCTTTTTCCACAAGGACATTAAAGCAGTTTGCATAAGGCTGAGGGTTGTGAAAATAGAAGCCTGGCAGTCTCTGCAGAGTCACTGAATCAGTAGGGAAACTCCCTTTGATTATCTGCAATTCTCAATTTATCCCTGTTGAAAACGAGTAGATTCTCACACATGAGTGAGTTTCAATAATTCAGAAGCCTTTTATTTGTGGTTATTATAAATGATTAATTTGAGTCACTTCAATCAAACATTGATTGCCTGCTTGTGCAAGTCATTGTGAGTGCAATGAAAAGTGTAAAAGATCTCTTGCTTTGGTGACACAGACTACAGATCCTATGTACACTGTATTTGAACCTATGAACTTTTTCCTAACTCTTGTAGTTATATATGGAATATCTAGGGGCTTTTATTCACAGATGACTTTGCAATTATTTTTTTCCTCATGACAGTCAAGTGAGAAAGGGCACTGTTATTTTTCTGGACTTCTGTTTGTAGAAATTGAGACCCAATAAAGTTGAAGTAAAACGAAGGAGGCTGGAAGTATGATTAAAAATCACCAACTCTAAAGTCTGCAGATAGAAAGCACCAGGTTTCTCTCATTCATTCTTTCATTCATTCACTCATTCATCACTAGGCTCTGGGGAGTCAGCACTGGACAAACTCCCTGCCCCCATGAGCTTACATTTTATTGGTGATCAGCCTGAAGAGGGACTCATCCAAGGATGATAAATAGCTCAGGTCAGTGGTGGAGCCATGAATTACACCACCTCTAAAGTTAGACTTTACTCTGCCAGGAGGGCCTTCTGACCACTGGGATTTTACTTTTTATCTCTAAATGTGACCCCTTCCCTTAAATCACTCTAATAAATACATTAACAAGTGTTACATGTCAATCTGGATGGTGAGCAATGAGGAAAAGGTAAAGGAAGTGTGACTAGCCTCAGGAGAGGGGACTCCCATGGTATACGGGTGTCATTCCTATTTATGGGAAGGACTGATATAGGGAAGCAAGAGAAGATTATTCTGAGTAGACACAAAGCAAGCAAAACTAGAACAAATGAGTAGAAACCACAGAGTCACAATTTTAGGTTCAATTTGTTTGAACCTTATTACAATCAGAGTGTTCAAAGATGGAATGGACAGCTTTGAAAGGTAGTGAGCTTCCTGCCACCAGGCGTATTCAAGCAAAGGCTAGATAACCACGTATGAGGATGTTCTAAAGCGGGTTCATGCTTCAAAGTTGGTGTTGGAATAGAGGACCACTAAGGTGCTTAACAGGCTCCTTTCCCTGATATGTTCCCTTCCCCTTCATGCTACTCTTTGCTTCACCCCAGTATCTGAAATAACAGGGGAGCAATGGTGGTCTCAGAAAGGAGGCTTAGGCTGGCCATAGCAGGGCAGTGCCTTCACCACGTAACTCAGGGAGAGGACGGCATCCTGTCCTCCTTGTCATGTGAGAGTCGAGGGCACTGTGAACCACTGTCTAGCAAATTCAGTCATCATTAGTTACAAATACTGTTATTACAAATGGAAATGTTAAGATCCAAGGTTGTAGTATTAAAGCTAGCCATGTGCGGGTAGTGATTTCTCCTCCCTCCACCTTCAGAGGGGACAAGCCAATCTGGTCCTTGCCTCTGGTGGCACTGAGGAGAAAGGCTCACTTGTAAGGCTCATGGTTTCACTTCTCTTGACTCTTTCTCATGCCTTTGCATTTCTGCCTGGGTATTGTCCAATTGGCAAACATTCCAAGCAAGCAGATCATGAAAAGAGGGGCTTCATGGCAAGCAAGGTTCACGGAGAGAACAGTCCCAGGGGCTTGGGCCACAGGGTGACCTCCAGATATTTGACTTGTTTATCGTTCCTCTCTCACTCCTGTGATTTCCTGTCATGGTCTCCGTTTTGAATTGAACAGTGTCTTTCAAAAAGATGGGTTCCATTCCTAACCCCAGGTACCCGTGGATGTGACCTTATTTGGAAATAGGGTCTTTGCACATGTAATCAAGTGAAGATGAGGTCACACTGGATTAGAGTGGGCTCTAGTGCAATGACGGGTGTCCTTATAAGAAGATACGAATTTGGACACACAGAGAAGACATGGAGAAAATGCCATGTGAAGAGGGAGGCAGAGATTGGAGCAATATTGCTGCAAGCCAAGGAATGCCTAGGATCGCCGGCAACTGCAGAAGCTAGGAAGAGGCAAGGAAGGATGCTGCTTTCTTCTGGCCTCCAGAACCGTGAGAGAAAAAATTTCTGTTGTTTTAAGCCATGCTGTTTACAGTAATTTGTTGTGGCAGCCCTAGGAAACCAATAGAGACTCCTACGATCTTAGAACTGGAAGGGAATTTGCTCAGCTCACAAAGAGGGAGACGAGGGCCCAGAGAGGGGCAGCATCTCTGATCGTGGCTTGTCGCTGCTCAGATGCCTCCAGTGACTCACCACAGCTTGGGAGATGCCCCTGCCTACTATTGAGGGCCCTCCAGAGTCAGGCCCTGACCTGACTCAAACACAAAGAGCATAGGCTTTGGGGATCTTGGGGAAGTTTCTTAACTCTTCCAAACCTCAGCCCTCTCCCTTTGTAAAATGAAGAGAATATCATGGACCTCACAACACTCTCATGGGGATGAAACATCTGGATGGATCTGAAGCACTTAGCGTGGTATCTGACATGGAGTAGGTGCTTAATATGCTTGCGTTCCCTTCTTTTGCCTCACTCGTTGGTATTTAACACTAAGCACCGTCCACATGAGCCATTTCCTCCCTCTGGACTTCTCGCTCCTGTCTCTGTCCACAGCCACCTGCCCTTCCTTCAGTGAAGCATGAAGCCCACCCCCTCCTGATGAGAGCCCTGGTCTCTTCGCTGTTTGGCTATAAGTTATTTTTCCCTCTGAGCCCCCAGAGTGCTTTGTGTTAAGCTCAGTCTTCACTATCTCGGATCAAACTTGTTCGCACCGGTGTTTCATCCCCTACAGCCTCCCAAATGTACCTCCTCGAGTCCTCTCTGAATCACTGAATACTAGATTATAATCTCCCTATGTGCATCTCCTCAGCACCTAGAGGGGAGAGGCCAGTGAAGTTAACATTTGTGATTGAATAGCTGTTACTTTGCCAGCTTATTTGCATAGCCTAGCTAAATATGTGCCAGGCCTACATGCCCAGAGAGAAATTCAAAAACAAGAGGCAAACTAAAACACAGGTTGGCTAGTATTCTCCCTATTCTCAATTTGAAAATCAAGTATTTACCATACACATTTAATTTCATTGGTCCATCTTTCTCAGTTCCTGAGAAATAGGAACTGCTACAACTCTCATTGTTTTTGAAGTGAAAACCCCAGAGAAGTCCAGGGTCACTGGGCAGAGCAGAGGAACCCAATGGGCCACCAGAGTCTCATGGACCTGAGCGTGACCTCAACCACTAGGGAGACCGAAGTCTCACTGTGTGGATCCCATGACAGTCATGCTTGACTCGAACCAATTTGGTCGCAGTGGGAGCCAGGAACAAGGGGACTTTTCACTAAGGGGCCCAGGGAGCAGCAGCTCAGTTGGGTCATGGGAAGAAGTATATTTGGTTGACGAGGGATGCTCCTGTCCAATCTGCCAAATGAACCCATGAGCCCCCAAAATACAGCCCTTCAGAGAGGAGGAGAGTGTAGAACATGTGTTCTACACATTTATATGTTTAAAAGCCTCTAGTTTTACGATTAGCTGAAGGAAGGTACCCTGAATTGAAATTCAGGCCACATGGGTCTTAATCTTGGCCTGGCCACATAAAAACTGAATAGCCATGTACATGCATTCTCAGGGCCTCAGTTTCCTCATCTGTAAAGCTGGGGGGTGGTTTACTAGATTGTCTTGAAGGGCCTTCCAGTTCTGACAGTCTGTGCTTATGACAGTCCGATTGCGAGAAAAATAAACACATGGGTAATGTTCGTCCCACAAACATTTATTGTATACTGACTTGTCCTAAATACCACTTAATTGTGGCAGGCACTGTGCTAGGAGCTGGTGACAGAAAGATGAATTAAATATAGTCGCTGCCCTCAAGGAGCTCACAGTCTAGTGAGGGAGGCAGAGGTACAGACAAGAACGTTACAAGAAGGCAAGCGCAGAGGTTGAGATACACACAAGGGAGCGTGCAGAAGTAGTTGGGGAGGCCCAGGACATTTTTCTGGAGAGGATGGTACCTGAGCTGGCTCTTTGCAAATGGGTAGGGATCAGCCAGAGGAAGTGGCAGGAGGAGGTCATCCCAGTTAGACAGAACTACATACACAACGGCAGAAAGACAAGAAACAGTCTCATGAGCATGGGGAGAAGCACAGGTTCTTCTCCATTGCTGGAGCAGAAATTACGAGGCCAAAAGAGGTGACAGATGAGGCTGCAGAGGTGGGCAGGTACCAGACATGAAAATTCTCATGTGTTATACTGAGGAGCTGGGACTGTAACCTGTGGTTGGTGGAAGCCACTGAATGGTTATAGTGGGAAGAGGTGCAAAGTCTGATCTGTGGTTTGGTAACAGTGTGATGGATGGATTTGAGGGCGGCAGGTAAAGAGAGACCTTGGGGCCTAGAGAGCAGAGGTGGGAATGAGTGTGGATGTGGCCAAGTGGGTTAGTTGGGGTTGGCACCCAATTAATGTTGCTCTAACTGTCTCAGTTTTTTTAGGAAGCACCAGGTCCTCTACTTGGCTCTGATGGGGAGCAGGTGGCTTTGGAAAGTGGTGAGGATTCAGGGTACTCACTGAGGGGAGTGGCAGAAGGAATAGACGGCTGGATGGGAGGTGTATTGCTGCTGTAACAAATTACCATAAACTTAAATCAACATAAATTTACAATTCTGCAGGTTAGAAGTCCAACACAGGTCTCACTGGCCTAAAAATCAAGGTGTCAGCAGGGCCTCCTTTCTGGAAACTCGAGGGGAGAATTCATCCTTGCCTTTTCCAGCTTCTAGAGGCTGCCTGCATTCTTTGGCCTGTGGGCCCTTTCTCCAGCTTCAAAACCAGCAAGGGAGGGCTGAGTCCCCCTCCTATCACGTCACTCTGACCCTCTCTTCTTCCTCCTTCTTCCACTTTTTAAAAAAAATCAAGGTGAGATTCATATAACATAAAATTAACCATTTTAAAGTGAACAATTAACTGGCATTTAGGACATTCACAATGTTGTGCAACTACCACCTCTATCTAGTTCCAAAACATTTTCATCACCCCAAAAGGAAATTCCATATCCATTAAGCAGTTGCTCCCCATTCCTCCATCCCTCCCACCCCTGGCAACCACCAATCTGTGTTCTGTCATTATGGGTTCACCCATTCTGGATAGTTCATATAGGGGACTCATGCAATATGTGACCTTCTGTGTCTGGCTTCTTTCACTTAGCGTAATGTTTCTGAGGTTCCTGTTTCCATTTTTAAGGACCCTCGTGATTATATTGAGCCCATCTGGATCATTCAGAATACTCTCCTTATTTTAAGGCCAGCTGGTTAGCAACCTTAATCCCATCTGCAGTCTTCCTTCCCCTTTGCCATGTAATGTAACAGTTCACAGGTTCTGGGGATTAGGACAGAGATCTCTTTGTGTGTGTGGGGGGTCATTATTCTTCCTACCATAGCAGAGGTCAGGATGTGTCGAGGCATTGCCTGAACAGCTGAGGGATTCTACTCAGCAGGCCAGCTCCAGAAGCAGAGCATATGGACTGCGGTAGTAGTTCAGGGCTGGGGCTCTGCAGGGTGGATGCGGTGCACAGAAATTGTGGAGCCGATGCTCATCTGGAAGGCATTGGATGGGGAAGAGGGAAAGGATAAAAGGCTAGGAAGGAGTCGATAGTGGGAGAAATCAAGTGGGCTAGGGCAGAGCTCCCCAGAATTTAGTACGTGTTCAATCTCAGAGGAGTTGAAGCAGAGATTCTGATTTAGGGGTGGGGCCCAGGAGATGGCCCAGGGAATTCTGCTGCAGCCAGTGGACGAGTCCACTCTGTAAGGGATGCTGATGTAGATCCTGGAGGTCTTGAAGAGGTTAAAGAACTGATATGATGGGGTCAGGAGTGAAGACGGCTGGAAGAATAAGAGGCTGTGATCACGCACTGGGATTTCTAAAGTTTGAGACTCCTTGAAGCTGCTGAGCTCATCCCACCTGGGGGCCTTCACGTTAGCTGTGCCCTCTGCTAGCACAATGCTATCCGTATATATAGTTGTAAATGTTCTAGTACCCACATTAAAGAAATAAAAGGAAACAGGCAAAATTAATTTTAGTAATATATTCTAGTTAACTCAACATAGCCAAAATATTATAATTCAATATATAATTACTATCAAATTATTGAGATCTTTTACATTCTTTTTGTCTTACTAAGTCTTCAAAATCCAGTGTGTATTTCACACTTGCATCACATCTCAATTCAGACCAACTTCATTTCAAGTGCTCAATGGCTACGTGTGGCTAGTGACTACCATACTGGTCAGCACAGGCTAGAATGTTCTCCCCATATATCTTTGCATGGCTGGCTCCATCTCATTGAGGTCTCTGCCCAGAGACACCTTCCCTGACCACGCTGTTGAAACCAGCCACCTTCCACTCCTAACACTGCTTTTTTGTCTTCAGAGACATATCACTATCTGATATTTTACTAGTTATTTGTTTGTTTATTATCTGCCTCCTGATATAGATCCCAGGAGGGCAAAGACCTGTCTGTCTTCTTTAGTGCAATATCCTCAGCAACTATGTCACATCCACAGGAGACTCTCAACAAATATTTGTTGGATGATTTTGAAGATTCCAGATTCATCATTTGGCATGTCAGAAGCCAACGTTCGTTCAGTGGGATGCTGGGGGAGAGGGGCCAAGAGGGAAGAGCATTATGCAAGAAATAAGGTGAGGGGAAAGCCGGCTGGAAAGCTTTCTGTGGGCTAAAAGGCTGACTCAGATGTCAGCTTAGAGGCTGGCTTTCTTTCCAGCTGTGACTTGGCTGTGTGTTGCTTCAACCACTGGCTTATCCAGTTTTGTGAGAAACCACCCCACCAAGTGGCACTTCTGCCTGGCACCAGTAGATGGGGCAGTGTCATAAAAAAAGTGCAGCCTGCAGTCCGATGCAGCGTCTAACCTCTTTCCCAGCTGAATATGCTGATGTTCTGTTCTGGAACTGCCACGTATCTCAGATCTGTGGTGTGGGCTCATAAACGGTACTGCCAGCTCTCCTGGCTGAAGAAACGCAGCCTCAGTTGCGACGTGTGCTTTTCGAGGGGGTGGCCAGGTTCTCCACAAGGTGAGGCAGGCCCCCGAGGCTGGCCCAACCCTGGGCCCACAGGAGAAAGCCTGGTCCTCCTCTGGGGTCTTTGAGCATAGACACAGAGCATGACTCACATACCCGGGTGTTCGAATTTGCCTAGAACCTTTCTGTCCTCCTGAGGTCGAAAGCAAGCTTATTAAGAAGGTAGTCCAGGCATGGCAGAGACCCGTCCACACGAGCAGCTCTGTGGGCCTGTGGGTCTGGGACTGACACTCTGGCTGCTGCTGAAAAGTCTGGCTGCCAGTAGAATCCTCCTTGCCACTGCATTCCACTGGTCTCCCCGATCCTGCCTGGGGCCCAAGGTCGTGCTCCTTGCAGAGGCTGAAACCAGCCTCAGCTCCCACCACTGGTCCCTCTGCCTCCTCCCCAAACCATTTTGACCCTTGGACCTGCAAGCAATTTGAAAATGTTAACTGCTAGAACACGATGTCTGCTTTGGTAGAGGTTAGACTTCGAGACTATAAAGTAGGTAAAGGTCACTTAGCACAGGTTAATTTGGTGTGTTTTTACTGGAATTTTTTGTTGGAGCACATACTGTCTACTTCATTGCCACTGCAAGACATTCCAAAAATTTGAGCAGAAGAGGAATTAACCTTGGCTTAAATGGTTTATTATAGTTCTAACTAGCTCATTCCAACCCTGTGCCTGGAATCCCTCCATTAACCCACCAGTGCAGCCAAGGAGTAAGGCATTACAGCTCTGGTCTAATGACACCCTGGGGCCAGTCAGCCATGAAAAGGCCATTCCTTTCCTCAGAGACCAGGAGGGCCCAAAAAGCATGATCAAAAAACTTTCTTCTTTGATCAGGAAATTTTCTTCCTTCATTGTTACAATCATTAAACTCCATCCTAATCCACACATATGCACGTATTTTCATGATCTGTAATTTTGCTGTCTTCTATACCCAGAAAGTCCTTTAATTCTTTCCTGCTTGGAGAAATCCTGTTCATCCTTCAAACATCACCACCTCCACGGAGGCTTTTCGGATTTTCTGAGTCACAATGAACCTTTTCTTCTTCCAGCTTCTCATCGTACTTTGGGTCTTTCTCAGGGCATTTAGCCCATGCCGTCTTCTTGTTCTCATCCATGTCTCGTTCATCAATTCAACAATTAAGTAGCACCTGTTTGTCCCAGCCCCTAGGGGATACACTGTGCCCTCATAGAGCCTACATTCCAGTGGAAACCCAGAGTTGGGTGGAGTTCATATCCTTTTTTTTTTTTTTTTAAGATTTTATTTATTTATTTTCCCCCCAAAGCCCCAGTAGATAGTTGTATGTCATAGCTGCACATCCATCTAGTTGCTGTACGTGGGACGCGGCCTCAGCGTGGCCAGAGAAGCGGTGCGTCAGTGCGCGCCCAGGATCCGAACCCAGGCCGCCAGCAGTGGAGCGCGCGCACTTAACCACCAAGCCACGGGGCTGGCCCTGGAGTTCATATCCTTCATGGGTCTAGAAGCTTTCTGGTCTTGGAGACAGGAATTGCGTCTGCTCCTGGCTCAGGTCCTGGCACCAAAAAGTACTCAGAAAAGTTAGTTAAATTGAAACATAGCACCAATGACTCTGAGAAAACTGGGTCAAAGTTCAAAGAAAGGTTAAAAGTTAGCAAAGGTAGAGCGCAGAGAATTTCCAGGAAAGGCTACAGTGGTTCTGAAATCAGGACCTGGCACAGAACCAAGGGGTATACAAGATCTCCAGTGGACTGGGCCTGTGGGGTGGGAGTGGGGCCCACCGTCCTCCTCCAGGACAAGCTTGGAGTTTGATGCAGCAACATCTGGACATTTATCAGACAGTCCAGCTAGAAGTTTTTTTGCTTTGACTGGGCAGACCATAGAGGCAAGCAGGTTGTTTCAAGGGCCGGGAAATGAGTTACTAGCCAAGGGTCAAGCTGGTCAAATGACTAAACCTACATTGTCTAGTTGGCATACGAGAAAAGCATGATTAATACGATTGTCATTCTCAGTGGAGAGTGGCTGGGCATTATTTGACACTCAAATAAAAAATGTCATTTGAATTTTTACTAGGAATTCTCATGCAAAATGTGTCAATGATGTAATAAAACAGAATGACTGGCCTGCCAAAGTAAACCGAGTTCTAACCACACACAAGCATTTCTTAGAACCCGTGTATATCTCAGAAAACTGCTCTCCTCTGAGGCCTGACAGCAGGAGGGGGCACTACTGGGGGTTCGGAGTGGGAAGCATTTTATTTATCCACTATACCCTATATTGTTCACTCCAATCTTCTTGTTACCACTAATCTCATTTCTCATTATCTGCTGCTGACCTGTGGAGAAAGGGGTCCAAGACAGTGAAAAATAAGTCGGTGTTTTCTTTGCCCCTATTTTCTTTAATAGAATAAAATTCGAAAAAAAAGATATTAACAGCACCCAGTCATTCTCAGAGAACTGTCACACAAGGAAAGAACCACCATTTCCCCAACCTTTCTGCATAGGAAATTAGAGTCTAAATCCCACCTTCCACCTCCTCCCCCAGAAGTTTCGACGGAGACTTACATCAATTCAGTGAGTTGCAATTCTGCCTGAGGGCGGAGCGTCAGAAGTCAAGCTGCTTTTCCTGAGGGGTAACCCCAGGCCTTGGCGATATCTGTAGATAAAAGAGATGCTGACAAATTTGGGATGTAATTGTTGGTTTGGATCGGTCTCCCCTTTCCCTCGATCAACGGCTGCAATCAGGTCCCTTTAAGAAACCAGGAACCTGCCGGGCGTACAAGCCCGAAACGGATCCTCTTCTCTGCTCCTCCCCTGTCCCCGCGCGGCGAATGGTTCGCGCCGGCCTATATTTACCCGAGATCTTCCTCCCAGACCGCAAGGATGTGAGGCTGGCGAGCTGGCAACCGCTCGCTGCACCGGAGGGGGCGCGCTGCAAAGGCGGGTAACCGACCGAGGGGATCCCGAGAGCGGAGGCGGACACCCCCCAGAGGAAAGAAATGAGGTAGCGACCGTCCCTGGAGCTGACCATGCGCGCGCCCCGCCCTTGGAGCCCCGCGCTGCCCCGGCCGAGCCCGAGTGCCCGGCGTCCGGCCGGAGCGAAGATGCAGTGAGCGGGACTGCTGCGCGGGGCCGCCGCGGCCAGCCGGACCAGCATCTGACCGCACTTGGAGCAAGAGCTGATTCTGGGACCAGCGCAGCCGAGGGGCTCTCTGTCTCCAGCACCCGTCTGGGGTGGGGAGCACTGGCCCCGGCGCACTTGAGTTTCCGTGGTTTCTGGTCCCAGCCTTGAGGATTGTGTGTGAGTGAGAGGGGGCCCTTTTCACGTTCGCCGAGGAGTTCCTGCATATCCTCGCACCATCCCAGCTGCTTTTGCTGGGGGGCTCCCTCTATTTATTTGCACACGCGCATCTCTTCTTTTCTAAAGACATTTCCCGCTCCACTCTCGTTCAATCTTTCTCTCATTTTGCTTGCCTAAGACTCTTGGCCCTCGTCCTTGCCCAGGCTAGGGTATATCTGTGTGCGCTTTTTTTTTTTTCCCCACACTCGCAGCTAAATATTTTCTTCTCTTCTAAAAATTCTACCCCTGCCCCCTTCGGCGGGGTTCCCGAGCGCTATATTCCCCCACCCCCTGCCCCCACTCTCTACCACTGGGCCACTCCCAGTGGAGTTTTATTCTTCGGTCTTGCCCGGGCCGAGTCCGGCCGGGGCGGGTGGCTCAGCGGGGCTCGCACCCGGCGCTCCGCTGCCGCCGCCCAGCTGCGCGGGGGCGCCCTCCGGAGATGCTGCCGTGGAAGAAGCACAAGTTCGAGCTGCTGGCCGAGGCGCCGCCACGGCAGGCGTCCAAACCCAAGGGCTACGCGGTGAGCCTGCACTACTCGGCGCTCAGCTCGCTGGCGCGGGCGTGCCCCGAAGGCGCGCTCAGCCGGGTGGGCAGCATGTTCCGCTCCAAGCGCAAGAAGCTGCACATCACCAGCGAGGACCCTACTTACACCGTGCTCTACCTGGGCAATGCCACCACCATCCAGGCGCGCGGCGACGGCTGCACCGACCTAGCGGTGGGCAAGATCTGGAGCAAGAGCGAGGCGGGTCGTCAGGGCACCAAGATGAAGCTGACTGTGAGTGCGCAGGGTATCCGCATGGTGCACGCTGAGGAGCGCGCGCTGCGCCGCCCGGGCCACCTCTACCTGCTGCACCGCGTTACCTACTGCGTGGCGGACGCGCGGCTGCCCAAGGTCTTCGCCTGGGTGTACCGGCACGAGCTCAAGCACAAGGCGGTAATGCTGCGCTGCCACGCGGTGCTGGTGTCTAAGCCTGAGAAGGCGCAGGCCATGGCCCTGCTGCTCTACCAGACGTCGGCCAACGCACTGGCGGAATTTAAACGGCTCAAGCGGCGGGACGACGCGCGTCACCAGCAGCAGGAGCTGGTGGGCGCGCACACCATTCCGCTAGTGCCGCTGCGCAAGCTGCTCCTGCACGGACCCTGCTGCTACAAGCCGCCGGTGGAGCGCAGCCGCAGCGCGCCCAAGCTCGGCTCCATCACCGAGGACCTGCTCGGCGAACAGCAGGAGCAGGAGCTGCAGGAGGAAGAGGAAGACGAGCACGCCGAGGACTGCCTGGAGGAGGAGGAGGAGGATCGTGCCGGGGAGAGAGACCCGGCAGAGGAAGAGGCCGAGGCGCAGCGGGCGCTCGTGGTGGCCATGCACTTCGAATGCGGGGACTTGCTGGACACGCTGGAGAGTGGCCGCGAGGAGGCGCTGGGGGACGGCGGGGTCTCGCTGGGCCCCGGGGCTGGGCCGCCGCCTCTGCTGCTGGGCAGCGCCTCCGACATGAAGGCCGAGCTGTCGCAGCTTATTAACGACCTGGGCGAACTCAGCTTCGGCAACGATGTGCGCAGGCTGCAGGCCGATTTGCGGGTGACGCGCCTGCTGTCCGGCGACAGCACCGGTAGCGAGAGCTCCATCGAAGGCGGGGGCCCGGACTCCACCTCTGCCACCGCCGGGGACCGGTCCGGCCCCGCCGATGGCGCCAGCCCAGATGAGCCCCACTCGGGCTGAGCTCCCACCCACCTCCAGCGCGCGCCCCTGGCGCCCCTCCGTGACTCCCATCAGTCATCTCGAAAACCTCCTTACTCCCCCCCCCCCCGCCTGCCCCCAGGAAAGGGGAAATGGGACACTTGAGGCCCCAGATTTGCCCCTGCCCCTCTCCCTCAACACAGTTGGCTCTGTGTGAAGCGGGCTTAGGTTGCGCATGGAGATGTGGGGAGATGTACGAGGGGGCAAACCCTGCCAGGAAGGAGAGCGAGGCAGTCAGCTGGGGTGGGGGTGGGGGAAGGGCCCGGTGAAGTTAGCCAAGTCTCGAAAGGCGTGAGGTGCCTGCCGGCCAGTTTCCTGTTTGTGGGGCATCTGGGGGCTGAGGAGGCGGGGTTAACTCCCTCCCCCACCTCCTAACTGGGAGCGGCCTAGCACTGTCATTGACATGTCATTTACAAAAAAAAAAAAAAATTTGCTCTCTCAGTGTTGGAGACTTTAATGCCACCTCCTTGCCCCCAGTCTTTCTGGTGCGAGAGCTTGAGTTGTTTACCTCAGACTCAGACCCTTGAAATTCTGCCAAATTCCTCAAATAACTGTTTTTTTGGGGGGGGGTATGGAAGAAAGTTGCGTTTTGTTTACAGCTAAGACATCTAATATCTAAAAAAGGAGTTTTCCTTTAGAAACACACCTTCCTCCTGCTCAAAAAATCTCACTCCATGATACTGTGTAAAATATTTTTGCACTGTTGTGAAGTATTTTTGACATTTTTTTTGTACATAACTGTGAGCTGAATGTTTATATCTTTTGCTGTGCAAAAGGGACGTGTAAAATGTTGTTCAGTTGTATATACAGAAACGTGTATAAAACATTTTGTTATTTTTTAAGAATAGCACTGCTCTGGTTCTGTTTGCACGCCAGTGGGGAGAGAATAAAGAGGAAAATTTAACAGAACAGGTGAGCGTCTGGAACTGCTGCTGAAAATGCTTGGTGGTGGGGGTGGGAGAGGGGTGTCCATCGCTGGGACCATGTGCTAGGATAGTCTTTGGCCTTTGCAGTGCTGGGAGGTGATTAAGGGAAGGGGAACCCACTTTATGGGTCTGAGGTCTTTTTGGTCCTCACAATTCTGGGTGCTGCGGCTGGGGCCAGCCCTCTTCCAGAATATCCATGTTCTTCATTCATTAAGTTGTGGGAATGTGGGCTGGTTCTGGTCTCTCAGGTAATTGCTGGAGATGCAGGGTGGGTTCTGTTCCTCACTCCCAGACAGGTTATTTAGGGAGGAGGGACTTGCAAGTTCTAATGAGGTTTTACCACCTCCTTCTGTGGTTCGCCTGTACCTTTACAAACAGCTCAAGGAGCTTTAAAGGAGAAATAGAGACCTAAAGAAAGTCACCCCTGGGGCTCTCTGAGGAGTGGAACCATCTCTTTTCCTGGGAGAAAAATCAAGGAGAGAGGAGAGTTGATACATTCCAGTCCTGGCATGAATGAGTCACGGTGCAGGTGGGTGGGTGGGGAGGCAGGTGGAAGATCCTTCCCTCCTACAACCCAGCCTGACCCAGTGGGGGCATGGTGTAGAGCTTGGTGTGTGTATGTGTGTGTGTCTTAGGGTTTTCATGCTTTCTGTATGTGTGTTTCTGTTTTTGGGGCATGGTATAGAGCTTGGTGTGTGTGCGTGTGCGTGTGTGTGTGTGTGTGTGTGTCTTAGGGTTTTCATGCTTTCTGTATGTGTGTTTCTGTTGTAAACTCCAAACAGATGTCTCTAGTTCGGCTACACCCGATCAGCTGGACGTTGTAATAAGATGCTGCCAAAGCTATGCCTTTTGCAAATTATTTTTTCCCTTTGCCCTTTTGGGCCCTTTTTCCTGTGGTGCAGAAATGGATCGTACTCCTGGACTTCCCTGGTGTCCTGAGGCCACTTTGCTTTGTTTTCATCATAAATATGCTCTGAGCAGCTAGACCCAGAGATCCTAAGGAGTCTGGAATTCACTGGAACCATAGAAGAAGGGAGGGTGAAAGATTTTCTTCCTAATGAACAGGAGTTGTTCAGGCATAAGACTATCTTTAGAAAAGAAAAGGATGAGTGGGAAATAATTAAAAATATTCAGAGTCACTTAAAGGCATGGACCAAGTCCAGGCCTTGAGTCTATCATATTTTGGTTTGGTTGAGAGTCCCCATCCCTCTCCCTGAATGCCTCAGCCACCCATGATTGATGACATTTTAAAATCCCCGGGTAGAGAGAGGTCAGGAAAGTCAAATCCCACCCCACCCAGGCACCCACATGACATGCCTTCCACAGGGTTCTCACCTGACTGGCCGACAGCTGTGTGGACCATCACTAGCTTGCATGACTAGATTTCACATTTCAAATTATTTCCACACATTGCCAAGATTCTCTGCTGTTTGAAACTGATGAGAACATTAAACAGGGTGAAGATCAAATGGCTAATACTTGGGGGTGGGGCAGCATCTGTGTGTCTTCATTCTTATCCAAAGGCCAAGGTTGGCTTCCATCTGGGACTGATGGGGCTATGGTGATTTGTCAGAAAGTTCAGACAAAAGCCATCTAACAACACCATCAATAAGCATAAGGCAACTTGTCTCTTCAAAGTCTGATTTTTCCTGTTATCTGATTTATAAATAGGTAAGGGGGGTTTAGGGGTTGAGGAAAGAGGAAGAAGAAAAAAAGCAAACCACATAAAACCCACCTCACCTCCTCCCTTCCTCCTGGTGCCCTCCCCTTCCTTTCACTTTTTGACTTTATCCCCACTGTACCCCAGGGCTCTGGCTGATGTAATTCTAGAAGAGATGCGAAGGTGATACATGATTCACCTCTTCTTACATCTCAGTCTTCTAGGGATGATATCACTAGCGTAAGAAGAGATGTTTTGAATGAAAAAAAACAAAAACCAAAAACAAATTTGCTCCTGACACTCAGAGGGAAGAGAGTGGTGTGACAAAAGCCAAACTAAGTAGTTAGATGGAATACATGCTCCAGAAAGCACCAGAGGTCTGGTTTATGCATCAAGGTTAGCTTTTCCTTCTTGCAAGGTGAGGCTCATGTTTCCCCTTTACGTAACCTGATGGTACTTTCAGTGCAGTGAGACACTTTCCACATTCCTCACCAGCCTAATCCTCCGTGTCCAACAATGCAGCATTGACTGTGTGAAAAACGGCTGACTTCCGGCGGCAAGAGAGATGGGTGCAGAGATGGCAGCGTGAGTCCAGGGAGGAGGCGTTTGTCAACTTGTCTCGGCACAAACGTCGCATGTTCGTTTGTACAATTTGCTGTGTGTGTTGAGGGGAAAGGAGGGAGTAGTAGGATGGTATAAAATAAACAATAGTATCACACACCCTCTCAACTATTATAGTTTCAGAGAAGAACACCCGCTCTTCACACACCCGCATGCTCTTCCCTAAAGAAAACCTCCCTGTCACTGCCCCACCATCAGTGGAACAGAAGATTTTAAATAAATTAGAAAGGCTCTGTTATACACTGAAAGCACATTCCCTCCCAGGGACAGAGCTGCTTTTAAGGGTTCTGCTGGTAAAAGAAGAGAGAACTGGCTGGTGGAATCCACCCCTGGCACCACGCTGGAGATTAAAAACCTCACAGGAGTCACCAAGGATCATGAGAAACTATCTACTAGGAGCAAGTTGCTCTCGTTTCTAACAGGATTTAGTAATTTGATAAGCAGAACTCTTTCCTTGGTTTCCTACTGCATCAGTAGCCCTAGCATCTGCTGGTAAGCGATGCATGACAGAGCTAGAAATGTGCGCAGACAGCTGGGGCTAGGAGCCATGTCTGACTCGTGGGAAACTTATCAGGGTTCCAGGTGGGCAGGAGTCCACTGGGGCCAGGGCGCTCTGTACTCTCGGCCCACCTGGTTTTTCTGCACGCAGCCATATCTGGATCTGGCTTTACTGTCAGCTGTGGCCTTTCCTACTCCTGCTGGCTCTTCCATGTTCACAGGTCACAGTGTGCCTGGGACAAAACCCCACCACCAGCTCCAAAGTGACCCAATCTGAACAGCCTTGACTAATCACCATTTTGATGGTTTAAATAGCTAGGTGGCCCTGGAGCTTGGCACTCATTCCTTCCCCTCTCTAGGGCTGTTCAGTGGCACCAGCAAAGGTCCTTGTTTCTTTTTTTTTTTTTTTAAAGATTTTTATTTATTTTATTTTTCCCCCCAAAGCCCCAGTGGATAGTTGTGTGTCGTAGCTGCACATCCTTCTAGTTGCTGTATGTGGGACTCGGCCTCAGGATGAACGGAGAAGTGGTGCCTCAATGCGCACCCGGGATCCGAACCCGGGCCACCAGCATCGCAGCGCGCGCACTTAACCACCAAGCCACAGGGCCGGCCCGGTCCTTGTTTCTGACTCCCGTGGAGAGTGGCTCTTCCCATAGCCGCCTCTTGCATCTCTTCTTCATCTCTCTCCCATCGCCCTTCATCCTGTAACACATCATTGTCCTCTGGCTTCTCCTACTGTCCAGCTTCCCACCTGATCCTGGCTTCATCCTCCTTCCCACAAACCTAGCTCAAATCTTAAATCACCTAAAAGAAAAAAAGGCCCAACATTTAAGGGAAAAACAAACCAAGCACACAGTCGTCAGCACCAATCCTGCAATTCCAAGGCCTGCTCTGGACCTGTCCCCCACTTAGAGATGTGCAAACTGATGCACAGAGGGGTGATGTCCTGCCCAAGGTTACACAGGGGGGACGAAGACCTAGGGGTCCAAACTCCTAAACCCATGCTCTTTTCACATTCCTCCAGTGTTTATGGCTTATAACCAGATTTTTAGCTTTGGGATAGCAGAAAGTGGCAGTCAAATTTTTTTTTTGTTTCCCCCTTTCTTTTTTACTCCTACATTTCACACATGCTAGATGCTTGATGATAAATATTTGTGATGCCACTCATCGACACACTGCTCCCACCACCAAGCATGAATGAGTTTCTACTAGCTGCACAATGCTGGAGGTAGAGGGGTCAGGTGTCTGTCTTCCTGGCAAGAATGCTCCCAGTGGGTGGGATGGCAGCCCCCAGAAGAACTTGGTCTCCCCTTGCTTTCACCCCTGAGATCTGGTCTGGCAAGACCTCGCCCTAGAAGAGCAGGTCTAGTTTGAGGGTGAGGGAACTCTTCCCATGGCTTCATGGTTATTAATCATCTGTATCCTTCTTGGTTGGCTGAGTTCTCCAGGGACAGGCATGTATCTTTAGGCATCTCTGATTCACCAAACTTAGCACAGAGCGTGATACCTAGTGGGTACTCAGGAAATGCTAAGGAAGGAGTAAAGGCTAGGAGAATAGGTCTGATAAAGCTCAAGGTCATTGCCCAGATGGAGGAGCCAAGGTTTTAAGGATACGTGTTTGGAAAAGAGGGCAGATTGGGATTCAATTGACTCTTCAACTCTACATGAGGTAGATTCAATTCCCAAGATTTTTCTTGGAACTGCCCTGAACTTCTTAGGGAGGGTTGGTTCTGGTTTGGAGAAAGATGGTTTATTTGGAATTGGCTTTGAATGGAATTGGAGTCCCATCCCTGCTCATCTCAGCCCCAAGGTTATCGCCCAGATCCCTCTAATTTGAGCCAAAGGAAGGCTCAGATAATGTGGTGTGGCATAAAGCCTGCAGGAAGAGCCTTGGGTCCAGGCCTTGAAGTGACCTGTTCTCCCTCTGCTTTGACCCAGTCAAGTCACTTCCCCTCTCCAGCCTCAGGATTATCATAGGCAAATGGGTGGGTTGGATTAGATAACAGCAAGACTTTCAGCACTAGTGTTCTGAATGGAAGAAGGAGCAAAGGTTAAGGTCAGGTGTGTTTCCTTCCTCCATCCCCTAGTGGGACAGAATGGAAGAATCCTCTGACTGTGGCCTAGAAACTGTCTAAGGCTCTGCTGACAGAGCTTTTTTTTAGGACCCACTGTGGCCTGGACCCTCACCAGAGTCTAATTTGGAGGTGTCCTTCTCTTGGCCAAGCCAGAGCAGGAGTTGCCTGTTAGCCCTCCCTTTCACTGTCTCAAAACTTGGAGGTCACAGTGGGTCCTAAAATGGGTACTGACACTGAATCTAAAGGTCAGGTTAGGGCCACATTAGGGACCATAAAATGACTTGCCTAAGATCACTCAACAACTTGGGGCCAGGATTTAGGTCTCCTGACTCCAAGTCCTACACTCTTTTCCCTGTATCTTTTGGGTTGGGATAAGTTAGTTTGGAAGCAACCCAGCCACTATCCAAGCAAATTTGGCAGAGCCCAGGCGTCTGCTCAAAGGCCATGAGAGCACCTGGCAGCAGGGTGTTGTGTTTTCCTAACGATGGAGACCAGGACCCGCCTGCAGCAAGTCTGGGACTAAGAGGGAGCTGATAACCAGGGCCATGCTTCCCCTCCGCCCCTTGCAGCAGGCTACTCCCTGCTCCAGGACCACACCAATCCTGGATCCCTCTCCTGGGAGAATTTGTTCTTAGCTGCCCATCAGGGATTCTCCCTCCCCTCTGTTACAGGATTAGCCGACAATGGCTCAAGAGGTCACCAGCTTACGCCAAGATCTTCTATCCTCCCTAGCCCCGAGAACCTGAGAGCCAGACAGAACCTCAGTCCTCCTCTAGAGTCCAGTCTCTTCATTTTACGGATAAGGAAACTGAGGCCCAGAGAAGGCAAAGGACTTGTTCAGGTGTCACAGGAAGCTTATAGCAGAGCCAGGATTAGAACTCAGGCTTCTACTTTCCCCCAGTCTCTTTCCAAGATGCCACACTGCTTTCTTTCAGAAACCCTCAACAGTAATGCAGGGAGCCCCACTTCCTTGGTGACATGGGCCAATTCTGTGTGTGTGTGAAGTGCACAGCTCTCCACCTTTCCACAAGTGATAAAGTTTCCACTTTTGCCTCCTCAAGCTATTGTTCCTCAGCCTACAGTGGATGTCCCAGACTCTTACCTAAATTTGCCTTTTCAGGGAATTGACATTTTAATAAGGGACTTTTGGATATTAAAAGCCTTTGAGATATAAAAGACCAAATAATAAGGGTATTTCAGGCACCATGATGGGAGGATGCTAGAGCAGGCAGGAAGAAATATTTTGGTGCAGGGAGTACCTCTCCTAACGTTACAGATGTTCTCCTGGCACCATAAGCCAATTCCTAAAGGTTCTATTCTTGCAGCTGAACTCTTACACAGAGAAAGAGAAAGTGATATTTCCAAGGTCACATGAGTTCAAGGGGTAGGGTGGGTAGGGCCACCAGGTCCTGCATCAGCACACTCTCAGTTCTGTGTTCCAGTTCAGGGCTTGCAAATGATTCCCAGGTACCAGCTACAGACCTACAAAACCATCAGCACTTCCTTATCCACAGCTGCTCTCTGTCCTCCTCCAAGGCTTCCTCTGCAGATAAACTTGTCTTAGACTTTGCATGCCAACTTGCCCTCAGGGTCCCTGACTCCCAGGGAAAACCACTTACCATCTGATTTCCAGCCGAGGAGCTCATCTCTTTAAAAGAGCATCATGTGATTGGGTGCTCTTGTTTGTGCCTGGACACCACGCTGCTTGTCTGAATGAGATGTGTAGACACACCAAGGTGTGTGGGGCCCTTCCTCTCGTATCTACAGCAGATGTTGCCAATGAAGGAAGCTCTCAGAGTCCATGGCTTATTAAGCCCATTTGGAGGTTTTCACACCGATGAAATCAAAAGAGGTTTTAGTCTTATGCTATATGTCTGCCATTCCAGGTCTTAGCAAATGTCCAATGTTACCTGACAAATGTGGGACTGGGGGGCTAGGGTGGGGTGGGGGGCAGTATTCCTGTGGGCAAGGCTATAAGGGATAGCTGAAAGACAACTGGACTTGACATCCAGATCTGGCCTTGGTTTTCCCAAATATTAGCTCTTTGACCTTGGGCAAGTTTCCTTTTGGGGCCCGTTCTCTCTGTGAAATGGAGATAGTAATATCTAATCAAACTATCTCTCAGGTTGTTTTAAGGCTCAAAATCTAACTATTGGATGAGTAAGTGCTGTGTAAAGTGCAGTACAGGAAAGGAGTGGCTGCTGCTGGAATATTCAGAAATAACACAGTTGGGATGAGTGAGCCTCAGTGGGGCTCCCCCACAGAGCGAATGTGTCCAGGGGCAGGGACATTTTCCACGAAACATATTCCAGGGTCCACGGAGGGAAAACAGGCAAAAACGAGGAAGTAATCTATTAAGAATAGGAAACAGTAGGTGGGTACTGAATGGCAGGCTTTATGTGGAAACATTATGGGCTAACTTTCCGTCTGAAGCTCTAGATATCCACATGTACTACGTGGCTCCATCTCCAGCCCAATCTCTTCCATCAGCTGTGGCAGGAGAGCATGGCAGCTGCCTGTGCTCTCTGGCTGGGTTTTTATTTGTTCTCTGTAACGGGATTCATTTTGTCAGCATGTGATTATCAGCCCAGATCAATATTTCTAGTGTGATTAGTGTTCTATACTCAGACACACACACACACACACGCACATGCACTACTTCCCAAAACTTTCCACAAATATTTGCCATCATGATTTCATTTACTTCTCGAATAAATGTTCCTGAAATGAACACAAACCTCTTAAACTAATTCTTTAGATTGTTTTCTATAAATGTGGAGGTTCTGAGATTTTCCTTGGAGACATTCTATATAGATCGAGTACACACAGGAATACTCAGGATCCTCTTGTTCTGATGGAACTGTGGGGGATGGTGTGTGTGTTCCTGTGGGCATGCGTGGGACTGTGCTCAAGGGTGAATATGAGCTGTACTGTAAACTCAAGCTGTTGTCGTTGGCATTAGTGTGAAATGATCAGCGAAAACTCACAGCGCAATGAGAGAGCTATGCCGATCCTCCGAGATTTCTGCCAAGGAAAACTTGAAATCACATCACCTTTTCCTTTCCATTGTATTCTCAGTTTTCTTTTTTGTTTGTTTTTAATCTTAAAAGGTCATTAAACTAATGGAAATCACCAATTTCCTTTAGGAATGCTCTATATTTCTAGAGACCACGATCCAAAGACGCCTACTGCGAGGATGACCACCAATTCTGGTTTGTTCAGGACAGTCCCCGTTTATGCCTGATGTCCTCACAGAATTATGGTAGAGCCACTTCCGCTCTCAAAATAGTTTGGATGATAAATGATGTAGTTTCCCTACCTATTACCTAGGTAATTTTGACTTTAATCTATGCATGTCTTCACTCGTTCATTCCCGTTCTCTCCTTCACTGAAGAAACATTTATGATGCACCTACTTTATGCCAAGCACTGTCCTGGATGTGGGGGTGTGCAGGGGGGATGTGAGTGGGAAACAAGAAGCAGTCCTTGCTCTCATAATCCAGTGGAAAAGACCAAAATATGTAACACCTATCCAATATAAAAAGAAGTATGGTCAGTTTACGTGTCAAGTATTGAGGGAACACAGAGAAGGGGCAGCCAACCCACCCCTCCCCACCCAAAGGAAGGAGGGGTGGTCACCAAGGGCTTCACAAAAGAGTTGATCATCCTCTTCAACCATCAAAGTGGTCTCCTCAAAGGCTCTGACTGAGTCATAAAGCCTTCCCTGATTTGGGTTCTAGAGGAAGTGTAGTTCTCCAGAGCTTTTTTTTGGCAGGAGGATGATTGGGGGATATTTTTGAAAATCTCCTACCCACAACCTCTCTCCAGCCCTGTACTTCTGAAGGCCATTTCAGAAGAATATTTGGGTTTTCTTCCTCATTGGTCCATTCCTGATCAATGAACTTGGGAACCAGAAGGAATAGAATACAGTGGGCGTAATTAAATAGGGTCAAGAATGCTAACTGCTTTAACAAATCCCATGCTCTTACTGGTTTAACAGAATAAGAGTTTATTTCTCATCTGTGAAATATCCAGTATCAAAATTCTTGGTTGTCAAGCAGTCATTCAGGGACCCAGGCTCCTTCTATATTGTGGCTCCACCATCTTCTAGAGCAGGAGTTGTGGGCCAAATTGGGCCTGCTGGCTGTTTTTGTATGTGAAGTTTTATTGGAACATAATCATGCTCATTCATTTACATATTGTCTATGGCTGCTTTGCACTACAACAGCAGAGTTGAGTACAAAGTTGGAATAAAGTCTACATAACCAACAAACCTAAAATATTTACTGTCTGGCCCTTTATAGGAAAAGTTTGCTGACCCCTACCCTAGTGCCTCAGAATTCTCTCTGGGTCATCTGCTTCTGGCCAGAGAATGTCTTCCAGTGGACAGAGAAAGAGTGTGCATGATCATTTGGAGGTTTTAATGGGCAGGCCTAGAAGTGACCCACACAACTTCTGACCATGTTCCATTGACCAGAAATGAGTTCGTGGCTACATGTAACCGCAGGGGCAGCTGGGAAATGTAGTCTGGAACTGTGCTCAGAAGGAAAGGGAAATGGGCTTGGGAAAGAGGTATACAGTCTCTGCAACAAAGACTCTTCATCTCATGACAATGGGCCCAGGTTCATATGAGCTAAGACTTTAGGACGATCGGGGGAAATGGTTATTTGTATGAGTTTGTGAAGGCATTCATCATCCAGTTTGCACTCAATTCTAAGGGCCACTTTGAATAGCTCAGGACCCAGAGCTCAAGTAACTTTTCAGAAAGAGATGCTGCAAACATTAGCTCAAGACTAGAAGGAACGTTTGAGGTGGACTGTCTCCTCTCTGGGGGTCTGTGAATTCCTGCAGCCTTTGGGAGCAGACCTCCTTCTCCTGAGACAGCTCTGATTCTTGAAAAGTTCTTCTAAGATTTGTCTCCCTGTCACACTGCCCCTTGAGGCTGCAGAGAGTGAGTCAGCTCATTCTTCCCCAACATACGGGGCAGATCAGAAGCCCTGCCGGGAGGGTCCTTCTGCCCCACTTCCTTGGTCAGACCCAGCTACTGGAGAGGAGAGGCCGGTGTTCGTCTCTCCCACAGAGGCCTCAGCTTCTCCCACCAGGGAGCCCAGCCACCTGGGGAGAGGGATGGCCCTGCTTTCCAGGTGAGAGGGTACCTGGACAGATGTGTGAGTGGTCGCTGCATGCTCTGTGAAGGCCCTAAGTGAATTCCACCCCCCTCCCAGAAGTCTGATAGAGGTCCCACTGTCCACTGTCAGAAACATCTCCATTAACCAGCTAAATTTGCATACTGGCCGGGAGGGTGGGCAGGATAGCGAGGCTTTTACTTTATACTTGACACTATACTGTACTGGTTGGATTTTTTATTTTGCTTATTAGCATGTTACATTTATAATAAGCTAATCTAATTAAAAAATGAAGAACTGTATCATGCATTTTAGAAATATTTTAATTCAAAATGGTATTTTGAAAAAGGCTTGTATGGTACCTAACAGGATTATCTGGGAAATTTACTGGTATGGGTGTTCATGGAATACAGCATTACTTTATTAGTTATTATTCTTTGAGAATTTTAGGGATAAACTGCAAATAATTGAAATAAATGTATCATTATCAAGGAAAAAAAAGAAGAGAGAAAGGAAGGAAGGGAGAAAAGAAAACAAAGGCAACAAGTTGTGTCTCTTCTGGAGATAAACACCAGCTGGGGAGATGCACAGGATTCCAACTCAGAGGCGTGGGTTTGCACCCCATTCCTGTGTTTGCACCCCATGCTTAGGTTTTCCCTCTGTTCCTGGCTTTGCATCCCGTTCTACAAGGCTCCCTGTGTGACATTGCACAAAGAGGTGCAATTCTCTGAGGTCTGGTGCTGTCATTTGTAAATAGGGATAATGATACTACCTTGTGACATTGTGCAATTCCAAGGAAATCACGAATATAAGCCACTTTTTATGGAAAAGTGTGATACCAATATGAGGAATTTTCATTGCTGTCCTCCTGGAGGAACCTGGAGGGCAGGCTTGGGTTGGGTCTCAGACGGGTTGGGGAGACTGCTCGAGACAGATTCTGGCCACATGGCGGCCGAGCCTCCTCTGTCCTTCCCTAGTTGCTTCCTGGGGTCCCGCTTCCCCCCAAACTTCTTGAGGATGGAGATCCAGTATTTCCTCAGGACCTGCATTACTGAAGGCCAGACTTTGGACTGGAGTGGCCCCACCAAGGGACCATCCCCCTGGAAGGCTGTGTCTGGCACTCTAACCCTCTCTCCTTCTACGGAGGCCGCCGTTCTGTGTGGGTAGTAGCTTGTAACTTATAAATGATGCTCTCAGCCATTCTCTCTCCTGATGCTCGCAACCACTCCGGGAGGCAGGCAGCGCAGCATCAATAACTCAATTTTCAGATGAGAGATCTGGAGATTAAAGAGTGGAATGGAGTAGAAAGGAAGGCCACTGACAAGTGTTTAGCACCTACTGTATGCAAAGCAAAGTGCTGGGCACTTCAAGTGCAGATGTCTCACAGTGGTGGGGTGAGTAATGGGCAGATCTGGGACTGCAGTCCAGCTCTCCAGACTCCGAGTGCTCTATGAGCACAAATGGCACAGGACAGAGGGATTATGGGCAACGATCCTACTGGATGGTTGGGTAGACAGGCAGGAGAGTAATCGAGAGGGGCAGCTGGGGGTGGGGAGGGGAGGTTGGCAGCTGACAAGTATGAGGCTGTGGGTGGGGTTGGGGCCATAGCTCCCATTATGTGGCTGCCATCAAAGTGCCCAAATAAATAAAAGTTTGCAATTACAGGGAGACGTGGGTTTGGGAATGTCCCAGCAGCAGGGCCCAGATGTTAATTAAGCCTAAAATAGGTTATTGTCTCTCTCCATTGGATTGAACAAAGGGAAATTGATGCAGATGGCAGGTTGGGGACTTGCCTATGTGGCTGTTATGTGTTATTAGTTCTGGTTTCTAAGAGGCACTCGACCTGGGACTTTGGGGCGCAGCCGAGGGGAAGGAAGCCACGTTTAAGTGCTAGTCAGTGAGGACATTTCCCACTCCTCCCTCACAGTTAAAGAAGGGCCTGACCAGGCACTCAGCATCTGCCCTATGGCTTTCTGGAGCCACCTGACTTGTGTTCCCACACTGGAGCTGCCACAGAGCCAGAGAGCGCAGTGTGGGGTGCAGAGGGCAGGAACCCTGCAGACTGTTCCATCCTAAACATGTCAGTGCAGATAGACAGCCAAGATATGAAAATATTTAACGACTCGCATGGCATGTTCACCCACCCATCTGAACGGACACTGGCCACAGCACTGGCCTAGCATAGGTCCTGGGGTCCCTGTTTGGCAAAGTGTTAACCCTTTGATTGCTGGGTCTTGGACAGGTGTGTGTATATGTGTGTGGGTGGGGTTCCAGAGGCAGGGCCTGGGTCCTCAGGGTGACACAGGAAGGAGTAATGCAGGGAGGTGTGGGTTAGTGGCTATTTACCAACAGATATGGAAATAATTCAATGTTTAACCAACCGTTATGGCTGTACTAGTAGAATACCAAGCATGAGAAAAGTATTTTTTTATCTGTAAATTAATTTACAAGTATCAAAGATTTTACAATAATAGTAATATGATACTATTATTAATAATGATATTCAGTCCCTTCACAAAGGCACCATTGGGCTTTGCTTTCATGCCTATTTTCTAATAGGCTGCCTTTCCAATACAAGGCGAGGTTTCTGATTTGCTAGTCAGTGAACTGGGGGCCTTGGATAACTCATGCTTTTGGGGTGGTGGGGAGAAGTAAGTCGTTCTTTCTTATTCAGTGTCTTCCACCAGCAGGAGTTTTGCACTGTTGTACGATAGACGGTCACCTGTGGGTAGGCCATCTGGCCGTCTGTGTCTGTCCACCATTGTAGATCAAGCAAGTGTATCTTGATGAAAAAGTGAGTTGCTTGGGATTCAACCGTTTGTTCTGAACATCATTTGGAATGACTGAAGCAGAAACTGCCCTCTCAATATCGTGTGTGTGGTGGGGGGGGATTCAAGAGGGAGGGCCTAGGTGGCCAGGGTGACCCAAGAAGGAATACCGCAGGGAGACATGGGTCAGCAGCTATTTACTAACAAATATTTGCTAACAAGAGCTTCTCTGCTAATCTACAAAGCAAAATTAAAGGGAGTGTCATTCTTTGGCTGGCACCTCGGAATAGTGGTCAGCCACCATTCTCGGGCAAAAGCTGTGGAGTGACGTGGACTCCTCATGGTGTCCCCAGCTCCAATCACTCCAGGAGTACCAATTCTCAAGGACAACATAAAGATATCCCAATTAGACTTTTATTGTGGTTGGAGACATGGGGATGAAGGCTCCTGGGCAGGGTGTGACCATGATCTTGAAGATCAGATGGAGGCCTGGCTTCCTTCCGAAGCTTGACCTTGTTTTTGAAGGGCTGAATAACAATAATAATAATAGAAAAGATGGAAAGAAGACATTTTGAAAGATTGTAGTGACCTAGTTATGTGCCACCTGGGAAAGGCAAACAGGCATGAGTTACTTTAATTCTCTGCAGCACATCTGTTAAAAGGCTGACTGAACATTCAGGATGAGCCTTAGAATAAACAGGCCTGCCTGGATTCTAATGGCCAATCTTTGTGTAGATCTTGGGGAATAAAAAACCAATAATGAAAACTACTGATAGATGCCTGGCCTGCAGTGTGTGTCCGTAGCTCCCCTCTTGGATGTCTGATCTCTGAGTTTGTCCAACCCTGTGAAGGGTTCCCACTCAGGTGGACTTGTCTTTAATGTACTCCTGCTTTTCTCCTAAATTCACATTCACCATGATGACTACAATCATGTTAAAATCTATTTAAATCACGCAAGAATGTTTATGAAAGACTTTTAGCACACTAATTAAATTTCACAAATAATTATAACTATAACAATAATATTTGATAGTTATAGCTTACAATGGTATTTTTATATCCATTATCTCATTTGATCTTCAACAGCCCCCTGAGATGGGTAGATATTATTATTCCCATTTTATAGTTGAGGAAATTAAGGCGCGGAGAATGAGAATTGGCTTAGAATCACGGTGTCAGAGATATTAGTGCTCATCTGGTTACTAACTTCCTTTTTCAGGGGGAAAAACCAGGTAGAGTGAAGAGACTTGCCGAGGTCTCATAGTAATTGGAGCAGAGCTAACATGCCAATGGTGTTTTCTTGCAATTATTTTAAGGAAGCTCCCTGAAATCTAAGACATTGTCCATTTGATCCATGACTTAATATTGAATGTTTTTGGGGAAAGGAGGGTGGCTACCCTCCCCGTGGGGGTCAGGTCCTGGACCAGAGCCTTTACCATGTGGTCAAGTGCCTGTTTTGAGCACATAATTACTCAATTTAAAGCAACATAAAAGACACAGATTGAGAGTGAGGCATTCAGTCCGGGGAGAGGGATAGAGAAAATAGATTGGGGTGGGGTCCTGGGAGTCTTAGCCACTATAGAAAGTTCTGGAAGGGCTCTTGTTTCTCCCTCCCCTCCCTCCACACTCCCTGCCTCAGCAACATGTACCCCTATCTGCCAGGGGCCTTCCTAGTCTTTGGGGTGGGAGAGATCCTTTGCTCTGCCCATTCCCACTGCCTCACCCCACTGATCTGCTAGAACCACCCCTTCTCTCTCCAGACCAAGAGGGGCTCTCCCATCAGGCCAGGACACAGTGCCAGGCACTGAAGAATAGGAGACTTGCTCTAGGGTCCTGCCCTCAAGGAGCATGTGGCTTTGGTAGGGGAGAGAAAGGAAGAGGTGCGCAGAACCAGGCATGATACCCCTTAGCAAGTTCCCTTACTGAGTTCTCAATAAAACACCACGGGAATGTGGAGACAAGAGGGGCTGAAGGAAGAGGACAATGCTGATGAGCACAGAGAGAGGAGTGGGATTTGTGATTGGGAGAGGCATTTAGGCTGTAGGAATATCAAGGGGCATGAAGAGTCCCATGGTTCATCAGAGAAGTGCCGTGGGGTTAAGTGTGTGAGCTGTGTGTGTGTGTCTGTGTGTGTGTGTGTGTGTGTGTGAAGATGGAGAGATAGATAGGGGTCAGGTCATAAAGAGCTTGTATATCCAACAACTTTGACCTTTCCATTAAAAACCATGGGTTTAAAGGATTTTAGGGATGGGCAGCATGGTGCCATCAGATGGTGGTGTAGAAGTGCTCACACTGTGGTGGGGGGGAGGAGGAATGGGAGTGAGGGGGGTCTTAGAGGCAGAGAGGACAGGGAAGAGCCTCTCACAATAGTCCAGGCAGGAGATGATGAAGGCCTGGGCTGAGGGAGAGATGCTGGGGATGGGGGAGGGGGACAGGACCCAAGGACACTTCAAAATAATCCAGAGATCAGTGAGGGAGAGTGAGGCACCCAAAACGCAGGGGTGTGCCGGAGCCAACTAGCACTAGCTCAGGAGACTGACTATGGACATCTTTTCCCAACTCTGCACTCAGGGACGTCCTGTTGGGAGCTTTAAATCAGCTATAGGAGAAGCATTAACACCAGAGAAGTCAAGAAAGCCTACAAATCAGGACCTTTTCTCCCCAGAGAGCTGGTTGTTAAACATTTACCAACACACCATTGCTGAGACACCTGCAGCTTCTCCTGCTGTGGGTGGTCCAGAGGGCAGTGTCAGAGGAAGTGGCCTCGGGAGGTTTCAGAGGCATTTGAGGTGGGCCTTGGGCAAGGGATAGGTTTGTGGTAGGTGGGGGGTCAGGGAAGGCATTTTCGGTGAACCACACAGTGTGAGCAAAGGCCCCCCTTCTTCTGGGGTATCCAGCACAGAGCAGGGAACTTGAGACACTCTGTGACATTTGTGGGCTCTTGGGAGCAGAGTCTTAAATTAGATCTTCATGAGTTGACAGATCAGATGCACAAATGAAATAATGTTCCTTAAATACTTACAGGTACATGATGCAGGTTTGCCATGAACTGGCCTATTTGGGCCAGGGGTTCATCTGTACACAGAGCATTCCCTGAATCCAGTTGTAATGGTTAATTAGTGACCTTAAGAATGACTCAGAAATTTTCCTAGATTATCAATTAGTGGGGGAGGAAACCGAGTCCCCGAGAGTGCTTCAAAAACGTTCTCAAGATCTCAGCTAGTTAGTGACCTTCATTGCAATCAGAACTTTGGAGTTGAACTTGTGTTAGTTATTTATAGCTGCAAAACAAATTTCCCTCAAACTTTTTTTAAACAGTTAAAAAAATTGGCTTAAAATGACAATAAACATTTATTATCTCATATTTTTTGTGAGTCAGGAATTCAGGAGTGACTTAGCTGGGTGGATTTGGCTTGGAGTCTGTATTAGTCAGGGTTTTCCAGAGAAACAGAACCAATAGGGTATATATATATGATTTATTATGAGGAATTGGCTCACATGATTATGGAGGCTGAGAAGCCCCATGATCTGCTGTCTGCAAGCTGGAGACCTGGGAAAGCCAGTAGTGTAATTTGGTCTGAGTCCAAAGGCCTGAGAACCAGGGGAGCCACTGGTGTCAATCCTAGTCTGAGGGCAAGAGAAGATGAGATGACATGTCCCAGCTCAAGCAGTGAGGCAGGAAAAAGGGGTGAATTCCTCCTCCCTTTGTCTTTTGTTTTATTCAGGCCCTCAATGGATTGCATGATGCCCACCCACATTGGGGAGGGCCATTTACTTTACTTAGTCTGCTGATCCAAATGCTAATCTCATCCAGAAACACCCTCACAGATGCACCTAGAAATAATGTTTAATCTGGGCACCACATGGCCAGTCAAATTGACACATAAAATTAACCATCACAGGGTCTTTCATGAAATTTCTGTCACGATATGAGCTGGGGCTTCAGTCATCTGACTGGGGCTGGAGAATCTGCTCCCATGGGCTCACTCACATGGCTGGCACATTCCTGGTGGTGTGGGCAGGAGGCTTCAGTTCCTCTCCAGGGGGACCTCTCCGTGGGGCTGCTGGAGCATCCTCACAACACAGCAGCTGGCTTCTGCCTGAGTGAGTGATCCAGAGAGATCAAGGCGGAAGCTCCAACGCCTTTTATGACTTAGCTTCAGAAGTCATTATCATCATTTCCACAAGATCCCAGTGGTTACATAAGTGAGTCTTATTCCATGTGGGAGAGGATAACACAAGAGGCAAGGATCATTGGGGACCATCTTGGATGTTGCCTGCCACAGAACCCAACACAGGAAATGAGTGAAAACCAAGAGACTCTTGAAGTCAGGGACGTGGTTTTGCCATTTGGTGGGTAGGGATCCCATGAAAGGCTCAGCTTCCTTATCCATCAGGTGGAACTATAGGTCCTGCCTGGTGTGCCGTAATGGGTTATCTTAAGGACCAAGCTGCAAAGAACAGTACAGATGTTAGTAATGGTGATTATTCCTATGCCCCTTGTGGTAATTAAAAAAAGAAGGAAAGCAAGATAGAAAACCCTAAATCCCTGCTTACTGACAGTTATTCGGCAAAGCATAGGGGCCCTAGGGATCCTGGGGAGGCAGCTGCAGTGTGCTGGGTCCAGAGTGAGGCTTCCTGGGCTCAAAGCTCAGCTCCACCACTCGCCAAGAGTGTGACATTGGGCCAGATGCTGGATCCCTTTGTGCCTCAGTTTCCTCACCTATTCCCATGGAAGTGATGACAGTGCCTGCTCCATATGGTTGTTGTGAGAATTAAATTAGCTCATTCGGGTGAAGCATTTAGCACAGGGCCTCCTGACATTTAGCGACTGCTTGATATAAATACTAGCTTTGGCTACAGAGTGGCCACAAAGTCTGGAAACATAGATATTATTTTATCACGCATTGTAATGTAATATCAATAACCCATCTATTACATGTTTGCCTGTGTTTCCAGACTCGGGGGCCAACCTGTATTATGCCCTCTGATCCTGACTGTCCAGGTAGTTTATCCTGGTCTGTAGTTGTGCCTGTAATCCAGCTGGCTGATCTGGTATAAGATTCTAATCTCTCATCAGAGAGGAGAAGGCCTTCATTATACTTATTAATCTCGGCCCCGCCTCCAAGCTCTCCAGATGTGGCGTGCTGTTAACGCTGCTCTCAGTGTGTTGCTCACCCCAGTGGGACCTTTTATTACATGAGGACACAGAGTAGAATAGATGCCCTGTGCTATTAAGTTGGTTTTGCAAACCGCAGTGGCCAACCACAGAACATCATAAAGATACACCTTATCTCGAAGGGGGCAGGGTACCGTCATATGAAAAGCATTCTGAATAACCTGTGAGTGTGCTCTGGGAAGGAGTGTTCCAGACAGGTAAGGTCTGGAGTTGCAGGGATGTACCCCATACTAATAAGATTGAGCACCCCAACTCTGAGCCTAGAAACTAGTAGCTTTGATGGTGTTTAACTTAAGTTATAAAATAACTCTGCAAATAATTTACCAGTTTCTGTAAATACCCAGCTCTCTGGTTTGTTTAAAATTGTTTTGTTTTCTTTTTTTAAGGATTTGAGTCACATCTTTCTGGAAAACATCTATTACCTAGAAGGTGTTCCCAAAACGTGTTCTTGGAACACTAATCCCATGGGGTCTTGCTGGATGTTACATTGAAAAAGGTTTCAGTGATTGAATGAGCTCGAGAAACACTGGATTAAACGTAAACAGGTTTCCTTTTTACAAGACTTCTCAGAGCCTTTAATATGCCAATAGGCCTCATGAATTTTCATGAGGGTGATGAAATCTATAGTTTTTCCCACATTTATTTGAATATAAACCCTTTTTGGGGGGAGTATATTTCAGAAAAAGAATTCAGTGGAATATAGATATAGGAAAACATAGACCCAATAGTTGGAAAATCTACTGTTTTATCTGCCTGGCACACTCACTTATTTCTGATAACACCATATCCCTCTTCTGAGAACTGCTCCCAGCCCCATCCATATGGTCCCCAAGAGAGCTGGTGTTTTCTTATGTGACCTACCCCTTCACCACAAGTGACACACCCTCTAGCCATTGGAGTGAACACCTGGGCTGGGTCACTAAGGCTCTTCTCTGAAATTTTTGGATTTGAGACCAATAATTCTTCCTCTGGTGGCTGAGGCTGTAAGACATAAAATGTAAGGAGCTGTTAGTTCTGTTTTCTACTATCCTAAGAAAGCCATTCTGCAGTGAGGTTTAATGGTACCAACTCTAGAGAGAAGAACCTATGGGAGATGGAGAGTCCAGATGTATTTGACTCCCTGGTTCTAGTTGCTTCGGACTTCTCCTTCCATTCCCGCTTTTATGTAGTTCAGATAGTCTATGTCAGTACTACTAAAAATGTACTCACAGTGTGGTTTGGGGAACAGTGCTGTTTCCCAAACTATGTATTCCCAGTCCATAGTGAGGTAAATTCAGAAACTGAGTGTTTAGCAAGTTTTGTAGTAATTGACATTGCTGAAACATCAAGTGGTATTTCATTTTTCTAGTAATTCATATTTATTTAATTTAGCAAAGTTTTGACCCACAATGTATTTTAATAATAATAATAATAATAATAATAATAATAAAAACCTGGTCCTTCAGCACAGATTGTTTGAGAAACACGGTTCTATGAGACATTCCAGCAGGGCTTCTGCATATGGTTGTGTAGGCAGTGCACTGCACAAGTCTAGGAAGTGTCATTCATATAGATGATGACATGAGTGATTCCCCACTGCCTGAATTGTACACTGCATAACCTGCCCAACAGTATACACAGCACTTTGATCCCAATATCCTTCCAACAAATTCCTTTTTGTTTTGCTTAAATTAGCCAGACTTTTTGCTGTTGCTTTCAACCTAAGGAAACTTAAATAATACATCTGCTGTCCCAGTGGCCTACTTCAACTGTCTACTATATATAAGAGACCTGGTTCTGGAGTCTGACTTTCCCACAGTATGACTCATGTATTTTGCTGTCTTGTTAGTTCTCATGGAAGGAAGCAGCTTAATACGCACTGCCTGGGAGGATGCCAAACATTCTTCTCCACCAAACCTGACAGTCTGTGGCGGGGCACGCCAGTATTTAAAGGTTCCCTTTCCTTCCACATGTGAGTCCCAGTGTAAAGAGATCTTGCAATTAGCTGACCTTTGCCAGCTGGGCATTCTGAACACTTTGTCAGGGGGCCTGAAACAGGGTTGTCTTTCTAGAACATTTTAGTAATATCCATCAAAAACTTTAAAAATGCCCTCTGCTTTTCTGAGAATTATACTTCTAAGACCCTCTCTTAAGGATCTGAAAGGCCATCAAAGATTTATCCCCAAAGATGCCCTCTGTGTTCTAATTGTGAAAATAAAAATTAGGAATAACCTGAATATTCAATATATAGGAATAATTAAGTCGGCAATAGAAAACGAACTAAAAGAACAATCTAAATTCATTAAAATTATGTTTACAGTGTTTTTAACAATATGGAAAATTATATAATATTAGGTTAAAAATCAGAATACACTAGAGTATATATGTAAGGGGAAAATGCTAAGAAAAAAGACTGGAGAGAAATAGGCTAAAATGTTAACAATAAATGTCTTTGACGATCGATATTTTGGGTAATCAATGTAAAAATATTTTTCTAAAATTTATGTCAAGAGTACATATGACTTTGATAGTCAGGGGAAAATGAAGTTAAATATTTAAAAAGAAAAAAATAAAGATAGGGCAGGTGTGTGTTTTAGGTTGGGCCCCCAAACATAGCTGGTGGGGTCATTGGAGACTTAGATCTTGTCTTCGGGTCTCAGTTGAGCACTTTGATTTTCTCAGCTCCTTCAGCTCCTCTGGGCCAGAGGCCCTAACTCACTAAGAGCACACAGCCTGGCTCCAAGGGCATACTCACGTACATACTCAGTGCTTGTGTCTAGCAGTTTCTGTTTCAGTGGCGAGCATTTCCTGATCTTTTCCTCGGTTCCAGGAATGCCCCTGTCTGGGGAAACACCCGTGATAGCAGGGAACAGGCACAGAGGCTGAAAACAGATTGAGGCATAAGGTGAAGAATCTACATTCCCCCAACCCAGCAATCCCACTCCTGGGTATATAGTCTGGACAAACCCACACACAGGCATGAATACTCATTATGCCATTGTTTGCAATACTAAAAATTGGAACACTGGGAAAAAAGTGGAAAAATTGCCTGTCCATCAAAAGGAGAATGGATACATAAATTATAGTATTTTCATACAATGAAATACTATACAGCATCAAAATACATGAATTAGCATTAACATAGGTGAATCCCAAATCGAATGTTAGCAAAAAACAAAGCAAGTAGCAGTTTGATGTGATCTACAATAATATATTTATTTATTATCATTTTTCATGTTATCTATTTAGTTTTTATATTATATAAAATATATTATAATTTATTAATATTATATTAGTTTATATTAAGCTTACAGTATGATTCCATTAAGATTAAGCTAAAAATATGTGAAAATATCATTGATTATTAAGGAAGTCCACATGTGGTAAAAGTAAAAAGTCACGCATGGGAATAATAAATGTCAAATTCCAAAGAGTAGTTTCCCCTGGGAACAGAGAAAGGGAAAAGAAATCAGAAAGTGAAACATGGAGGCTTCAAAGGAATCTGTGAGGTTTTGTCTTAAAAAAATATATGTGAAGCAAATATGGAGAAGAATCTTAGGATTTGACAAAGCCTGGTGGTGGGCACAGGTTATATTAGTCTCTTTACTCTTCTGCCTTTGGGGAATATTTCATACTAAAAAATAAATGAAGTAACAAATAGAGAGTAGGGCACCAACCCGGGATGCTCTGAGCGTGAGACAGGCGGAGGTGACAAGGGGAGAGATGGGCTGGCGAGCTCTGGGGATGCTAGTCTGGATGTGGTAACACTGGGCGCAGAGCGCTCCGGACACCGCCCTGCGTGGTGCACACTCCCAGCCCCGCCCACCAACGCATGCGGCGCCTCTTTCCCTTCCTGTTTTCATGTCAGATCTGGCAGCTCCTCTGGGACCTACTCTCTGCCGGGACTGGCAGGTCTCAGCAGCGAGGTTCAGCCGTGACTACATTCGCAGAGGTGTACTGCCTGCCCTAGTGCACCTCCTTGGGCTGGTGTAAGAACAGCACAGGTTCACAACCAGCTCCTGCCAAGGGACAGGGGAATCTCAGAGGCCTGGAGATCCTAGTTATTTTGTCTCCCTCAGGCTTCCCAGGTGCTCAGCTAGTGCACGAGTCTCTGCTATCCTGGTTTTATGCATTTATTACTCTGTCTGTCTCATCTTCTTTATTCTTCATAGAAATGAGTCTAGTCCAGGTCAGTGCCACCATTCCAAGGAAATCCAGACTGGGCCTCCTCACCAGCGCTCCCATCTGGTCTTGGACTCAGGACACCTGCTCTGGAATCTCAGCTCAGCCAGCAAGTAGCTGGATGACTTTTGGCAAACCATGTCACCTCTCTGGACCTCTGTTTCTTGCTCTGGTAAATGGGGCATGGATGCCTGCCTCACCGGGTTGGCATGACATCATGATTGCATAATGTCTCACTTGTCAAGGTTCTAAGCACAGCGTCTGCACAAGACACAGCACATTAACTTTCCTAGGGTCAAATCTAGCAATTAATGTTGGCAGGACTTTCAGGTTCTGATCTTTTCTTTCTTCCCACCAAGCTACTTCCCCCTCTTCCTTCCTCTTCTCCTCTCTTCTCCCAATTCCCCTTTCCCCAGGTTAACTCTGGATACTCAGTCTCCTACAGAACAGCCTGAGTCCCAGCCTCCAGCTCTCGATAAGACTTTCCAACAGTGGTTCTCAACCTTGCAGAATCTTAGAACCTCCTAGAAAGCTAAATAATCCCAAATACCAAAACAACAACACTGCCCCCCCAAAGCCCCAGTCCCACCCCCAGAGAATGTGATTCAAGAGGTCTTGGGTGGGGGTGGGGGGCAGGCATTATATTTTCTTTACCTCCCACCCCCATCCCAGGTAGGTGATCCTAACGCCCATTTTAAGACTCTGACCACTGCATGCACCGCAACTTCCTCTTGGGCTCCTTCCCTCCTCAGGATGCTCCCCTGTCATCATAACAATGGGAAGAAACCACCACACCTTCATTTTTTCCATTTCCCAAATTCTCTCTTGGAAAATATTTAATAATTTACAGGTTCTTCACAAAGTCCTTCCTTAGCTGTCACCTTGGATAACTTGTATGGTAGGCAGAACAGAAATAACCCCCAGGCTGCCGTTGGGTTTTCCTCCCAGAGCTGATATGTACTTCTGTTCTGCTTGCCCTGGGACCCAGCTACTATTCTGCCTATAGGGCTCACTTTTCCTTTGCCACAGATCTGAAATAAACAACTGACGTCAAACCCAGCTAAGTAAAGCTGAATGTGAAGAATCTGTATTCAAGGGATGTTTCCTACTTATTTTTGGCTCACCTATTCCTAAGACACTGACGCTCGAGTATGGCTGATGATTTTGAGCAGCTCCTAGTGTTTGGCCCTTGCAGGCATTGTGGGCTTGAGGGTCCTTCTGGAATCTTCCATTTTAACCCACGTCCTTCCCTCTATGGCTCCTCCTAGCTCAGTGGACTTCCCAGCTGTCTATGACGCAGCAAGACTATGAGGCTCTGGTTCTCTCTTAGGCTGCTTCTTCCAGCTCCAGGCACAGAGTCCAGATTAATGGAGGGTCTGAATCCCAGAGAGTAGAAGTGACTTACGACTTACCCAAAGTCACAGCTGTGGCCACAAGAATTGAAAATGGTGTGGTTGGTGGGGCAGTGTTTGGAATTCTTGGGTTTGGTTCCTACTTGTCCAGAGGCTTGGGTTGGGATGTTGTATCTGGAGCTGCACATTTATATCAGCAGCATTTAGCTTTGAATAAGCAGCATGGCTAAAGTCTAACTTCTGGTTAAATGAGGTGGTGACATCCTAGAAGTCTCCACAGGCCTTGGCTAAGAACCGGTTGTGAAAGGTAAAGTAGAGGCACATTTATACTTTAATACTCATACCAGGATGGGGATAGACAGAGAGGGAGACAGAGAAACACCAAGAAGGGTTGGCTGAACTTTGAGGAAAATACCAACAGGTTCAATATAGCTGACTATATTTTTTGATATTTGGTTAAGCTCGTGATGGGTAGGTGGAATTTCATACTTTACTCTTCTACTCCTGTAGAACAACTTTTTGTGGAGCATCATTTTATGTCTTATGCCATCGAGCCTCCCAACACCCCTGGTTGAGATTATCATCCTTGCGTTATGGATGCGGGAGCTGAGGACCAGAGAGGGGCTGGGTATGGGCTGAGTTGTTGGACAAGCTGGGACACTGTGGCCCCATCCTCTGTATAATTCTGCCTCCAGTTGTTCAGCATTGGCCCATCAGTTTTCCAGGTTTTTACTTCATTGTTGCGCACCAGCCCAGTCAGTTAGTTTCAAAGTAAGGATTTACCTGTTGGTAAGACTCTCTGTAGTCTGGGTGATCATCTGACTCACAAAAGGGAGATATCAAAAACCATGTTGGGGAGACAGATTTTGTCTCAGGCTCTGACCCCACTTTAGTTCCCATTCCCTCTCCTTCTGCCTTACACCACGATAGCAAGAAGCACTAACCAAGTAATTATGTAACTACATATTTTCTGAGTATGCGATATGAAGGGTCCTAGAAAGGGGTCATGGGAAGACAGAGAGGAATCTGACATGTTTCCTGCAGGAATGGCAAATGTGTGGCTCCAGTAGACTCACTTCCTTTTCTACACCCAGGGCAGACATCACTAATCTATCAGGTCATTCCTTCCTGTTAAGCCTGAACATGACCTCTCAAGACTCTGATCCAGGCATCCGTGGACATTCAATAGAGTTGATACTCAATAAGAGCTAGCATTTGCTAAGTGCCTACTATGGGATGGACACCGTGCTACATTCACTATCACATTACGCCGGCACAACTCCACGAAGCAGGGCCTGTCATCATTCTCCTTTTACAGACGAACAAACAGGCTCAGAGAAGTTAAGTGTTTTGCCCCACTCCCCCCAAATAGATCTAAGATTTGAACCCAGGCAGTCCAACTCCAATGCCTGCATCCTTGTTTTTGACTCTTTGCTGCTGTCTGTTTTCCATCTCTGATCTGCTACTGCTTGCTGTCTTTCTGAGCACAGAGTTGGTGTGAATTGAGGGTGAGAATAAGTTAACATCTCCTGACTGTTCTTCCAGCTCCCCGATGTTCTATAGCAGTGATCATGGGCTTCATTTCACAGAAGGAAGCACATGTGGGCTGTGACATCTCCAAGGTGACAGCTCAAATGACAGGAAGAAATGGGGGTGGGAATAGCAAATTCCCAAACCCAGACCTCTAGGTCAGCCCAGAAAACTTGGGGACTTTTGGGGGTTTTATAAATGCCTCTTCTCAGTCTTCAAAGCCTAACACAGTTTACTTTTGCAAATACACCTGGGGACATGGGGCTGAAAAGCAGTGTAAACAATAGACCTGGCTAAAACCTGCCTCAGATTTTGTAAAAGAAAATTGCTGATGAAGTAGAAGCAACTAGTGTTAACTGATTATCTCATAGGAATTCCTACAAAGTCCTACCACCAGCCTGGGCTCCCCTTTCAGCTTCCTGGGGCCATCTAAATGAGTAGTTACAGTGGTAAATCTGAACAATAAAAGGAGTTTGCTGTTTAGGTGATATGTACGCGCGTGTGTGTGTGTGTGTTATAAAGTCTGTCAAACTTCATTAGGAGAAAAAAAATGAGTTGATTACACTTTAAATATTACATGTTTGCTGTTTCTAAACAGGTGTGGAAACAGCAAAATGGCTAAAAATATGGAACAAAATCTGAAAAAACCACAAGTATAATACCTGCGTTTTTCATCTCTCTGTCTTAAAAACATTTGAGAGGCCAGTCTAATTAGACAAATTGTTTTCTTTGACTACGGGCAGATGGCTTTCTTTCTAATAGTCTAGAGAAAAATTAAGTAGCTAGCTGGGTTTACAGGTAGACTGGGATAAATGTTTCTACTGCCTGCATCCTAGGGATGAAGAGCAAGATTACCCACAAATAGTTTATGAGGTGGACTGGCTTCGATAGTGTCCCCCCTCAAGTACGTGTCCTCCTGGAACCTGTAAATGTGACCTTATTTGGAAATAGGGTCTTTGCAGATGTAATCAAGTTAAGATGAGGTCACACTGGATGAGGGTGGTCATAAATCCAGTGACTGGTGTCCTTATAAAGAGAGAGAGAGACACAGAGTCACAAGGAAGAAGGCCATGTGATGACAGAGGCAGAGGTGAGAGTGATGCAGCTGCAAGCCAAGGAATGCTGAGGATGCCAGCAACCACCAGAAGCTAGGAAGAGGCAAGGGAGGATTCTTCCCTACAGGTTTCAGAGGGAGCATGTCCCTGCTGACACCTTGATTTTGGACTTCTACCCTCCAGAACTGTGAGAAAATAACTTTCTGTTGGTGTAAGCCACCTAGCTTATGGTACTTTGTTATGACAGCCTTAGGAAAGTGATAAATAAAGGAATTTGGGGTGGAGTTAGGACTGACATTCATTCCAAACTTTCTTTCTCAGAGACCCTTAGATTGAGGCTTTGGTTGGGGTGAAGTGTTCTCAGGGTCTTGCATTTCATTAAGTGGAGAGAAAAAGGAACCCAAACAGAGTGTGACAGTTTCTAGAAGTCAAGAATAGGCAACATCCACGAAACGTTTTTCTCTTGTTACCCGATTACAATATTAACTGATAACTGGAGACCAGAATCCACTTTTATTTGGGAAAAATAGATGCTTCTCCTAGAGAACTGAACGGACTTAATCCAATAGCCTTGGGAGGCCTGCTTCAGGCATGGATGAGGCTTTATTGAGTGGCAAGGAGGGATGCCTGCCTGCTTCCATACAAGGAAGAGAGTCAGACATGGTGTTCAACCTGGGCACATTGGAAGCACTGGGAGCTTTAAAAAATACTAATGCCTGAGTCCCACCCCAGAGATTCTGATTTAACTAGTCTGGGTTGCCACCGAGCATTAGGATTTTTAAAAGCTCCTCTGGGAGATTCTGATGTGCAGTTAGGGTTGAGAGGAACTGGTAGAAGTGCCTGTAGATTCCAGCCCATTGGAGTGAAACTTTCAAATGATTACAGTAAATTGAGGAAAATTAGTAAAAACTTATATATTAAAGAGAGAGAATAAGATAAATGAAAAGGTGACATCTAGGATGCAATCAAACTCTGTAGTAAAGTCTTCAAATATTTAAGCAATGCAACAGCTCTTTTGGAAAGAATGGTCCCACAAGTGCAGCTCTGAGGTCACTGGAATGAGTTTGAATCATTTTCCTTGTTGGAGCGCTCAGCACAACGCCTGGCACAGAGCAGGCTTCAAGAAACACTGGTCAATGTCATCTCTTTAAGAAAAAGAGAAAGCCATGGTTCAGATTTCTCTTGGCAGCTTCTTTTCTTCTCCAAAGAAATTGGATTGTCCACGTTATTCCCCAAAGCCTTCTTAATTCCTAAGAAGGCAAACCCAATGCTTTAAATTAAAAAGTTAATTACCGTCTACTGAAGTTCCTGTATTCATTTTGGATGGGTGAAACTGGTGATTCAGGAGAGTTGGGTGCTGTTATGCGATATGTGAGCACTTTATAAACACTGACTAATCCATATATATATATATCATACTTAGGACCATTTTAAGGGACTTTAAAGTTTCACACTTTAATTAATCATAGGAGGCTATTGTTGGATAATTTTGTTGTATGACATATTGTTGATCATCTTTGTGATTCATTTGCTGCCAATTTCTTAATCAGAAACACAACTCCAATTATTCTATTGTTGTTATAAGAAAATATAATCCATTTATAGTACAATTTTCAGGCATATACCTTGGTAGAAGGTGGGAATTTCTCATCCTCGCATGAACGATTAGGTGCTATGTGAACAGTTTAAGGGAGGGATGAGTGTGGGATGGAAATACTCACCACTCTGGAGGTGGGTGGGTTTTGAGCCTAATTTTCAAGGCATAGTGTCACTGCTATCATCTCTTGTTTTTGTTTTTGAGTATGTATATATGATTGTAAAAATACCTGGCAAGGACAGACAAGGGAGGCCAATTAGGTTTAAACTTATTTGCCAAAACTGATAGATCAATTGGTAGTGACTGCTTGGGCTACTAGGTTGAAAATGGCTCTGAAGCCAAATCCATGTTCAGAGGGAAAGAGTACCAAGATTGGTTAGCAATGTCTTAGAGCTCACAAGAGGAGGGAATGGAAGCATGAATGCCAAGCATTTGCTAGATCATCATAGACCCTTTTTTGAAAGACAAGAGCCCTTGATTAGCAAATAGGTCTCATACTAGTCACAGGAAGTGCAGCTTATTCTCTAAGCAACCATATACCCATGTTGGAAATTCAATGTGTGGTGCAAAGCCCGGTGACCTTTTGCCAAGAGTCTCACTTGAGAGGTTCCCTAATAAGGTGAAGCATTAAGTTTGAGACCAACTAAAGTCTGCACAATCCTTTCCATTTACGGCTGCACAATTGCTCTCTACCACCAATTATTCTATTTTTATTCATTCATAATACAGAAATTTGCTCTTTGTGAGGGGTTTAAGAACATAGTGGTTGGGGGGAGGGTGAAAGGTGTAAAGGGGCACATATGTATGGTGACAGACAAAAATTAGACTACTGGTGGCGAGCATGATGAAGTCTATTCAGAAATTGATAGGGGTCGGCCCGGAGGCATAGCAGTTAAGTTCGTGCGTTCTGCTCTGGCGGCCTGGGGTTCGCAGGTTCAGATCCTGGGTGTGGACCTACTCACCGCTCATTAAGCCGTGTTGAGGCGGCGTCCCACGTAGAAGAACTAGAAGGACCTACAACAGGATATACAACTATGTACTGGGGCTTTGGGGGAGAAAAAAGAAAAAGAGGAAGATTGGCAACACATGTTAGCTCAGAGCCAATCTTCCTCCAAAAAAAAAAAAAAGAAAGAAATTGATAAAAAATACTGTAGACCTGAAATTACACAATATTATAAACCATTATGATCTCAATAAAATTACTGGAAAAGACAAAAAAAACCCAACCAAACAAACAAAAGAACATAGTGGTTTAAGAACAAGAGGCCACACTCCGTCAAAGAACAATGGTCAACATCCAACCTTCATGTTCAGGCTTGTGCTCAGCAGTCCTTTAGAAAGCTGCACATGACATGACTGTTCCGTCCCCTCTTATTTCCCCCCATTCAGCACACGATGCTGACGAATTGGATGTATTATACGAGAGAAGATTCAGGATGACCATTTTGACCTGAGGAACTGGAAGGATGGAGATGCCATTCCTGAGTTGAGGATGACTGTGTGAGGAGCAGGTTTTAGGGACAGATCATGAGTTCAGTTTTGGATATGTGAAGTTTGGGATGCCTATTAAATATCCAAGTGGAAATGTCAAGTGGGAAGTTGGATATATGTGTCCAGAAATCAGAGGGGAAATATGGGCCACGGGTATAAACTTGGGAGTCATCAGCTTATAGATGAAATTTAAAAGCATGGAACTGAATGAGATCACCAGGATAATGAGTGTAGATAGAGAAGGCATCCAAAGACTGAGCTTTGGGGTTACTTTAAGATAAAGAGGTCCAGAGATGAAGAGCAACCAGCAAAGATTGAGAAAGAGCAAGGTGTAACGTAGAAGGAAAGCCAGCAGAGTGCCCTGGTAGCTGAGTAAAGAAAGTGCTTCGAGGAGGAGTCATTAACTAGGTCAAATGCTGCTGATAAATCAAGTAAGGCAAAGAGAACTGACCATTGGGTGTAGCAATATGGAGGTCATTGTTTTGATGGAGTTCTGTGGGTGAAGACTCAGTTGAAACGTGTTTAATAGAAAACAGGAGAATGGAAAGCGGAAGTTGCAAGCATTGACAATGTTTTCAGGAGTTTTGTCATAAAGAGAAAGAAGTGAAGTGGTAGCTGGAGGGGGAAATGAGGTCAAGAGCACCTTTTTTTTTTAGGCTAGGAGAAGTATTTGCATGTTTGTGTACTAGTGTCAAAGTCCCAATAGAGAGACAAAGTTGATGCAGGAGAGAGAGGGAGCATTGCTGGAGCCATGTTCTTGAGTTGGGGAGAGGGGGTGAGATTGAGTGTGGGCCTGGACAAGCTGGTCTTTGATAGGAGAGGACAGTTCATCCATAAGACTGGAAGATAAAAGTAAGTAGGTTGATGTGATGGGAGGTGTTTTTGGAAGGTCTCAGCTGCTTAGAGACCCTGCAGTGGCTCCCTATGGTGCCCCACGCCATAGAATCCATTAAGCTCAGTTTGGGATACAAGGACTTAAGAGATAAACAGCCTGGCCCCAGGTTATAGCTCCCTCTTATCAACTCTTGACCCTTCTTAATCCCCCTCCCCAGTCTGCATTTACACATCTGGTTCTCTCTGCCTGGGGTGCTCTTCAAGACCCAGTTCAAAGGTCACCTCTTCTGTCCCGCTGGGTTCCCACATTCGTGGCTCAAATCTACATCATAGTCCTTTATCACGTTTATTCATCTGTCTTTCTTCAAAGCTGCGATCTCCTTGATGGTAGATGCTTTGTCTTCTTATTTGTCTCTATATACACAGTCACCTCTACCCACCCCTCTCCCAGGACAGTGTCCGGTACAGAGGAGGAAATAAAAATTGGGGATGGTTCTATGCATACTTTTAAAGTAAACTTTTTATTGAACTATAACCTATATACATATATGTAGACACACACAAGTTATATGTGAATAGCTGTGTTTTCAAAGTGACACACCTGCGTTAATAAACGGCACCTCACCAGTACCCCAGAAACTCCCCTCATACCCACTTCAGTCATTACCCAAAGGTAAATGCTATCTTGACTTCTAACATCATGGATTAGTTTTGCTGCTTTTGAATTTCATATAAATGGAATCAAATAGTATGCACTCTTATGTCTGACTTCTCTCACTCAAAATTGTATTTCCGTGATCCGTCCACTCTGTAGTGTGTAGCAGCATTTCGTTCATTCCCATTGTTGTATGGTGTTCCATTGTGTGACTATACCACAATTACTCATCCATTCTACAGTTGCTGGACCTTTGGGTTGTTTCTGGTTTCTGGCTTTTACAAACAGCACTGTGATGAATGTTGTTGCACACGTTGTTGAATACATGTACACTTTTCTACTGGATATATGGCCAGGCATGTGATTGCTGGGTCATATCTTCAAGTGCCGTATATAATTTTGATCAGGTTATTGTTACTCAACAAGCCCAGGGGAATAATTCTAAACATTGGAACCACACAAGCTGAGTCTCTGAGCTCTATGGCCTCTGGGATGATTTGTCTGGCTCCTTCATTTTCATACAAGAAGCCTGAGACTCAAGCTGGGAAAGCGACCTGTGCAAAGTCACACAGCAAGTATGTGAGGAATTGCTTCAGGTCCCCTCATTTCTGGGCCAGTATGAATCAAGACTAACAATGGTCAAATGCCTCTTAGTATTCACAGGAGGAAACTCTCCTCTCTGACCCAGGAATGATCTTGTGCCATTCCAATTTGTATAACAAGCACTCTTGTTTATTAAGTATCTGCAAAGTGCTGGGCACATTGTGTCATACGTTTACATTATATATTATCTCTAATCCTCACAACAACCTTCGAGACAGGTAGCATCAACTCTATTTTTCAGATGGGAAGATGACCTCAGAGAGAATGAGTAACTCATTCAGGTTTCCATAGAAAGTGGCAGAGCTGGGATTTGAACTCTGCTTATAACTTCTTGGGAAACAGAGGAGTGAACTCCTTCTTGGGAAGCCATTGCTCTTTGAGCATAGGGAAATACTCTTTCCCTTGGACACAAGGGCTCCCCCCAAGTAGAGAGAACCCAGTTTTCTACCACAGACCATGTAACTAAAAGAAGGCAGTTCAACATGGTGAGCTCTTTTTTTTTTTTTTTCTTTTTGGTGAGGATGAATAGCCCTGAGCTAATATCTGTTGCCAATTCTCCTCTTTTTGCTGAGGAAGATTGGCCCTGGGCTAACATCTGTGCCCATCTTCCTCTACTTTATATGTGGGATACCTGCCAAAGCATGGCTTGATAAGCAGTGTGTAGGTCCATACCAGGGATCTGAACCTACAAACCCTGGGCCACCAAAGTGGAGCATGTGAACTTAACCACTATGCCACAAGGCCAGCCCCAACATGGTGGGCTCTTAGTACACCTGCAGCTTTCTTTGTGAGGACTGATATAGAAAGTGATGGCTTATAGCCATTGTGATAAAAAAATTTCTATTCAAAAGTTACAGAAGTGGTGAACACTTGCTCCTCAAGCTTTCCCCAGAAGCCTCTAGTTCAGTGAATCTTGATGTGCAGAAAATAATTCAACCCACTTCAGAGGAGCTAAGACATGGGCTTCATTATTCCTAGTGAATCTTTATAGATGCCCACCTCCTGCCCCTGTCCCATATCCTGTATATCTCAAAAAAGAAAATAAAAAGATAAATGATAATCATCAACATGGATTAGGTACTTATATTATGCCATGTACTGACTAATTGCTCTTGTATGATCTCATTGAGTCCTCCCAACGACATTTTCAGGTAGGTACTATTATCATCTCCATTTTACAGATGAGGAAATGGATACTTAGAAAGATGAAGTACCTTGCCCAATGGCGCACAGAAGGTGAGTGAGCTGGGGCCTCACTGACGACCTGCACAGCAGCCATGCTCTGTTCTTGTTGGCTGTCTTGATGCACAGGTGCACAAAACATGCTCGTTTACTGACTGATCTCTCCCTTTGATTAAGTTTTTTTTTTTTTTTTCATTCATCTGGGAATGTTCACAGTCTTGTCACAACCACCACAAGCTAACAAAGTGAATCCTGTATTTGTGAGGACAGTTCTCCCCCACCCTCCACCTTGGAAAGAGGAACGATTTTTTTTCTTATTGAAATCAGTTTAAATAATCTACTTAAAAAAAGAGATGGGTGGGAGAGAGAGAGAGATTCAGGGAGAATCTGGGTGTTGGAGGGGTGTGGGAGATGGGAGAATAGACAGTATAACGCAGCTGTAGGGTTTGGTACAGCTTCTAACTGGCCTCTCTATGTCTTTTTTGACTGACTTTCCAGTTTCTTTTTCACTTTCCACCATGAAACCACGATAGGATTTCACGGAAGCAGGCGGGTGGTGTTCATGTGTCTGTGGACTACTACTTTTAAGAGTTTTCAAACATTGAAGGGATTTGCTGTATTTTGAAATTACTTATGCTGTTAGAGCATAGCTCCTTACTTTTCTGTTTAATTATTATTTTATAGAAAGAACAAATTTTATCAAAAGAACACTTAAGGTTTTAAGTGTTTATCTCCTCCACTTTACAGATGGAAACTCAGTGTATCACCAAGAGATCCGTCTCTGTCTCAGTGGGAATACAAATTACTTGTTCATTCCAGCCTCTCTGCACTTCGCATCGACTAAAGAGCCCCCGCTAGAAATGCATGCAGCATTAGCAGGTGACTCGCTGGGCCATATGCCCAAAAAGACGGCTGTTTTGTTTAAGTTCATTGAAAGGGAAATGTGAAAGGCACCTAACAGTCGGCTGGCTTATCTCTCTTCTCCCAAACTCCCTCACTGACTAAATGATCTTGCGTGTGTGTGTGTGAGTGTGTGTGTGTGTGTGTGTGGAGAGAGAGGGAGAGAGAGAGGGGAAGAAGGAGAAGGAGGAGTGGAGGAAAAGGAAGAGGAAGAGGAAGAAGAAGGAGAGGAAGAGGAGGAGGAGGAGGAGGAGGGAGAGACTGAGACTGTACTGGCGCTTTCTGTTTCAAGGTGGGCTATAACACACAGCCAAGAACTTCCAGTCTTTTAAAACTCCCTCTGATCCTTGCCAATACCTGAAATGGTAGAGGTCGTAAAATAAAAATCCATTGGGAGGAAAAATAATGACTAAACCCCTTTCCAATTCCATGTTCAAAGAGAGTAAGCCTGGCAACAAACACTTGAGATTTTTTTAAAACATTGTTTTGTACTTCTTTTCCCTCTAAAAATCTCCCTTTACCACAAGGGACATGTATCAATCAACTGAGTAATGGAGTAGCCTCAGATAGCAGCCAAGAGCCGGCACACTAATTAACTGCGTGACCTGGGATATGTTACCTGACCTGTCTGTATCTTAGTGTCCACACGTGTCGGAGCTATTTGTATACTGTCAAGAACTATTCAGCCTTGAGAGGTGAAGGTTGTCAGTGCTTGGTGTGTGTTAGGAGGAGAGCAGGTGTTGCAACATCGTAGATTTATTGTCATCCCCAGAATGATACTGTAGAAATTGTGCAACAGAGATTTCCAACCTGTTTGGATGAGGAAATACTCTCAGTTTTCCCTGGTGCATAGTGGGGATGTTAAGAATTTCAGTTACTCCTCTGATTAAAATCTAAATCGCTATCACTTTCACGGTAACATCCAAATTTCTGTAACCTGCCCAACAAGAGATGGAGACCACCACCACTTTGGAGCAAATTTTAATTTTCTTGTGTGTTCAGGCTTTGTATACAAGTTACTTGGAGCAAATTAAGTAAGCTAGAAGAGGTTTTATGAGCCTAACTGGATGAGGCACTCATCTTAAAGTGCCTGAGGGTCATCAGATAGGGGGCTGATCCTTTGAAGTAGGATTATTACATGGCAGGTGATGTGTTCAATTCTTGCCTTGAAGGATGCTCACAATTTAGGTCTAGGCCAGGGGGCTAGGATCTTACTCTCAAGCTTATTTGATGTGCACAAATGCAAAGAAGGTGCCCTTGAAGTGATAGCAGGGTGATTTCATTAGAAGAGCTCGTCACCCACACATACCGTGCTCTGCACTGCAATGACTTCTTACGTAGTCCTCAAAGCAAAGAGAACTTTCAAGCAGGAACACTGCTGCGAGTGTCAGGTTCTCAGATTCTGAATCAATACAAAGTCCCCAACCCTGAATGTCAGTCCCAGAACCTGGGGTCCCTGGCAGTCTGCCAGGCTTCTTGGAGGGTAATTTCAACAGCAGTGAACACGTACAATTAATCCCCAACAAAGAGACTGTCCCACCCGCACATAAAGCACATCGTATGAGAAAGTGCAAATTTCAAGAGCCTCTGAATTGTTGAGAGAAAACGTCTTGTTCAGGGAGTGACTGGAATCAGGTAACTATCTGACCCTCTTGAATTACTCTATTTTCTCTTCTGTTGCATTTAAATGATGTTTGGCAATAAAGTGTGCAAAGATGAGACACGGGCTGCTACTGTGGAAACAAAGTGGGAATAGATATTACTTTGTGTTCTGAGCAACAGAAGGCTAGACATTCTAGTTCTAGAGATCTAAGAATGGAAGTTAGAAAGAGTGAAAGTTAAATGGGGAAGAAACATCCTAGGGCAGAAAGGAGATCCTAAAAGCTAATGTACCCAAGGTGTCCTTATTTATTCTTTAACACAACAATTGTAAACAATTTATTTTAAAAGACTTGCCTATGTTAAATCGTTAACCTATAGACTATACATCATGCCTTTGGAACACTCTGTGGTGGGTTTTGCCCACTCTCTCGTTATCTCGAGAGGAAATGGAAAGTTTAAGTCACTGGTTTAAGTCATGGAACCAAGAATTAAACTGCAGATGACAAAGTGTTCTCTTGGCCCTGGTTGTGAAAGTCACTTTCGAGCACAAATGTTCCGACAACGAAGGGAACAGGAAGAATTTGTCTCTTTAGGGATATTCATTCTCATCTCCACTTCTACCATGTCGCTCTAGTTCCAATGACTGTTTGGGGGAGGAAGAGTCTGAAATCAGTCCACTCGGCAACGGAAAACCATAGACTGAGCCGGGAGAGCCCTAAGATACCAAATAGCCCAAACTCCTCAGTGTCATTCTAAAGATTCTTAGTCCCCAGACAGGAAGGGACTTGCCTGAGGTCAGAGTGCTGATTAGAAGGGAGTGGGGCTGAAATGCAGATCTCTGGACATCCACTCCTGTGCTCTTTTCATTATGTTATGGGGCTTCTTAACCCTCTCGGTGCCTAGGAAACGAAATGCATTCACTTATTCGATAGATATTTATTGTCCAGGTCCTGTTATCTGCTGGGAGTGGTGGGTGGAGGGGGCTGGTCTGCAACAGTGTACAAAACAGAGGTAGACCCTGCCTTGCCAGGTTTACAACCCAGTGGGGGAGATAGACATGAAACGAAGAATCATGCAAATAAATATGTAAACTTAAGCTGTGAGAAATGACAGGAAGGGAAATATATTAGACCTGGAGAACTGATCTAGTATGGGGGGTCAGTGAAGACATCCCCAAAAAGGTTATGGGGGATCAGAATTGGCCACCTCAAAATATGTCTCTTTACCTTGATTATTTTCTCCAAAGGACATTTGACCTCCCCCCAAACTACCTAAAATCGATAGACTGGGAGGGTCCTTGCTAAGCCCACTCTTATCAAAGTTCTGTTTAAAAGTATCTCCCCCTCTGTACCAGGAAGAAGAGGAGATGACTTTATCTCTAGAAACTCTTATCAGTGCGGAAGGCGAGGACTTAAATCTGCATACCCTTGTTTACTGTGATTTCTGGTAATCTTCCATAGCTGACTCCCCCACCCCCAACATCCTCCTTTGTCTACTTGAATATGCTGTTTAAGGTGAAAACTTCCACCATTTGTAGAGAAACTCAGTTTCCCTGGTTTCTCCCATGCATACACGTTATAAAGCTTTGTTTGATTTTCTCCTGCTATTCGGTTTCATGTCAATTTAATTTGTAGCCCAGCCAGAAAGGACCCAGAGTGGGTAGAGTATAGTATTCCTCCCCTTCAAGGTGATCTGAGTTGTGATTGGAAGAGAAGAAGAGTGGGGAGCTGGTGAAGAGTAGGGGTGGGGGCGGGTCAATGGGAGAATGTTCCAGAGCAAGGGAACATCTGTGCAAAGGCCCTGAGACTGAGAACCTGAAAGAGAGCCTGGTACAGCTGGAGTACAGGGGGCTGGGCAAGAGGCGAGGCTGGGGACAGGCACCGGTGGGACCACATGGAGCTTCCTGTGAGAGCACAGCAAAGCATTTGCTTTGTGTTTGAAGGGCAATGGAATCTAAGCAGGGATCTGCCATGATCATTGGCATTGTTAAGATGATTTCTTTGGCTGCTGCGGATGTGAGACTATCAAGGTCATGGGGCTCTTGGGCCGGGGGGGTGGGGTGGAGACAGAGAGGAACCGACAGATTGGAGAGAAGATGTCCCCTTCTCCGACCATCACGGCTAACTGATATTTAAAGATATGAGGAAAAGGTGGGATTGGATACCTGGTCGGGGGAGGTGAGTGCAGGGGTCTCACGAATCACAGCTGCATAATGCACGGGAGACGAGCCTCCCTCCTTTCGCACTCAGAGAGGCCTCAGAGCCTTGATTCTCCTCCACTGTAGCAATTTCTTTCATCTGTAGCTCTCAAAGCATTTTGCAAAGACACTCCAGCATGGGAGAGGTGGGACAGACAGCTTGGCCTGCTATTAAGTGGCTTGAAGAGTCACTGCTTTTACTGTAATTGCAAACTTGGAGACAATCCAGGTGGATACAAAGTAATTGGTGGCTTCAGCCATACCTTCTCTCTGTGCCCAGTGCTTTGCTGGACACTATGGAGAGAAATGCATCACCAGGCATTTTCCAGTGAATATTCACCAGACTCAGGAAGCTTTCGCACGTTGGCAAGGCTGAGGAATTTCCTTTCTGTCTTTTCCTTATTACCTCTGATTTCCCCACTTCCTCCAACTCTTGCCATCACTTGGAATTTCCCCTTGCGACAGACCTCATCACTGCTTGGAAGTCCCCAACCTTCCCCATCTGACACACACACACACACACACACACACACACACACGCACACAGGCGCCGGTGGGAGACCTTCCTCTCATCTCATCCTAGCGACGGGCTTTGTGGTAGTCTGAGGGGAAGCCCCGGGTCCATACAGATGCTGTCTCATCAAGTGATGGCCACATCGTGTTGGCTTCATGGTCACGTTGCCAAAGGTTTTCAGGAGGGAGCATCTTTATAGGCTCTGGCTTGGGCAGGGCTCAGGAAGTGAGTGCTGGGATCCTTGAGGTGAACAGGGGAGGCCTGAGGAGGCCCCTACCCTCTCCTGGATCTCCACAGGGCCCGAGAGTCTCTGCTCAGGGCCTCACTCTCATTTACTCTGGGCCACACCTTGACTGAAGGCTGAGGCAGCTCTGGGAAACCTGGCTCCTGAGAGGAATTGAGGAAATGTCTGCTATGGGGACAGACTGGATATCCTCACTAGATTTGGAGGCAAATCTGATGCCCGGTTGGCTTCCTGGACGAAGCAGCCCCTGCAGAGGACTGGGGACACTAGAGTTACCGGCAGCGCTGCTCTCTCTCCTCCTCTCAGCCTCATCCTCAGTGTCTGGAGGCCTCTGCTCTTCAGCATTCTGACCTCCCTCTGGTCACCTCACAGCCTCATTGAGTCAGTGAGGTGGGACACAGCCCAGTGGCCATCTCTCTCTCAACAGGAAGATTGTGCCATGACACTAAGTCATAGACCTCTTGACTGGAAGAGGAATTATCTCATGGGAAGGGGCTTGTCAGAATCCCCCAGCGTGATGCCTGCTACCCTCAGCCCTGGGCATGAAAGGCCAGTGTTTGATTCAGGCCACCAGCCTGGCTGGAGCTGAGAGCCTTAGGCACCCTCCTTTCCTGGGAGGGGAGCCCTTCTTCCCCACCCCAATTCCATGTATTAAATTCCATCTCTACCGTTGACTCTGAACTCAAATCCCGCCTCTTTCTAAAGCCTCTCTGATGTTTCCTCATTTCCCAAATTCTGGGCCTTCGCAATCTCTACCTCTGTTTTGACCACTAGTGCTGTCCAGCCCCAGACTGTGAGCTCACGGAAAGCAGGGACTGAGTCTTCTTCGTCTCTGCTTGGCCCACAGAAGTTTCTCGATCAAAGTTCATTCCTTCATTCCCATTTTTGTCTGGGGAACATTTCCTGCTTGGCCTCCAGCCCTATCTTTATGGTCCACACTATTAGACTTGCAAGAACATCTGACTGGTTTACCTGCCTCTCTGTCTCGAGGAGGAAACTGGGGCTGGGAGAGCAGACAGTGCCCAGGCAGCCCAGCCAGCCCCGCGGCCTCGCCTGTCTCGGGGGACGCTCCACCTCTGCCCCGGGTGCCGATGCTCTGCTGGGGCTTCTCCTTATGCTGTAGCTTCTGCTCCTGGATTTTAGCTCCTGCTCCTGCTGCTCCTGCTCCTGCTGCTTGGCTTCAGTTTCTGCTTCCTGTGCTGCCTCCTGCTTTTCTTCCCCAGTGACTTTTTCTGCTTCTGCCGCTTCTCCTTCTGCAGCTGCTTGTCCTCCTTCTGCGGCTGCGTCTTCCGCTGCTTCTCCTCCCAGCCCCTTCTCTTCCTCTCTTCTTCCTCTTCCTTCCTCGTCTTTTTCCTCCTCTGCTTCTTTCACTTCTGCTTCTGCTTTTTCTTCTGCTTGTGCTTCATCTGCTTCTTCTTCTGCTGTTGCTTCTACTTCTTTTTTCTCCTAATTTGGCTTCTTCCACTTCTGCTTTCTGTTTCTGCCTTTTTCTTCGTCTTCCTCTTCCTCCTCTTCTGCTGCTTCTGCTTCCGCTTTTCCTGCCTCTGCTTCCGCTTTTGCTCCTGCTACAGTCGTCCCCCCATATCTGCGGTTTCACTATCCGCAGCTTCCGTTACCCACAGTCAACCGCCATCTGGAAATAGTACATGGAACATTCCGGAAAAAAACAATTCCTAAGTTTGAGGTGGCACGCGCAGCGCTGTTTGGATTAGCGTGGTGCAATCTCGCACGGTCCTGCTGCGTGTTGCCTGGAACGTGAATCATCCTTTGTCCAGTGTGTCCGCGCTGTATAGCCCCCAGCCCGTTACTTAGGGAAAAGCACAGCGTGACAGGGTTTGTTCCTGTCCGCGTGTCAGGCGTCCACTGCGGGGCGTGGGACGCACCCCCCGCAGATAAGCAGTGCCGCTTACTGCGGCTTCCCCTTCCACTGCCGCCGCTTCTCCTCTTCCTCTTCCTCTTCCTCCTCTTCCTCTTCCTCTTCTTCCTCTTCCTCTTCTTTCTCTTCCTCTTCCTCTTCTTCCTCTTCCTCTTCTTCCTCTTCCTCTTCCTCTTCTTCCTCTTCCTCTTCCTCTTCTTCCTCTTCCTCTTCTTTCTCTTCCTCTTCCTCTTCTTCCTCTTCCTCTTCTTCCTCTTCCTCTTCCTCTTCTTTCTCTTCCTCTTCCTCTTCTTCCTCTTCCTCTTCCTCTTCTTTCTCTTCCTCTGCTTCTTTTACTTCTGCTTCTGTTTGTGCTGCTTCTGCTTCTTAAGCATCTACTTCTGCTTCTGCCTTTTCCGCTTCTCCTATTTTTCCTGTTTCTCTTCCTCCTCCTCCACTTCCCCGTCTGCCTCTTCCTTCTCTTCCTCTTCCTCCTCCCTCTCCTCCTCCTCAGTTTTGAATGTGCTCAGCTTGCGGTGCCTATGGGACATCTGTTCATACTTTCTCTAGGGTTTGCCAACATTCTTTAAGGGCTGCAGAATTTCTGCCAACTTGGGACTGGCTGGTCAGCCTTCAGCACTGTCCCTTTTAGTAGGTGACAAATAATAACAAGAAGCCCTCCCAGAGGGACAGTGCTCTATAATTAACTCAGTATTTTAAAACTCATTGGTTTATTTGATTCTCACAGTAGCCACAGTGGGTAGGATTGAGGAACTGAGGCTCAAGAAGTTTCCATACTTCTCAAAGCCACACAGAAGAAAGCAGAGCTTTCATTAGAACTTAGGGCTCCACTCCCTGCCCAGCGTTCACCATAGGGCCTAACATTTTTGTTTGTTTGTTTTTTTAAAAGACTTTATTTTTTTAGATAAGTTTCAGGTTCACAGCAAAATTGAGTGAGAAGTACAGAGAGTTCCCATAGGGCCTTACATTTTTACAGAGCTTAAAAAATCCATTTACATCTATGAATTCACCTGGTCTGGAAACACTTAAGATATCAGTCCAGAGAGGGGAGGGATTCGGCCCCGTGGCCACACAGCAAGGTAGTGACATCTGACTGGGGTGAGGGCCCCCAGCATCTTGTCAGAGGGCTTAGAAAGGGCCAGTGCTGTTCAGAAAAGCAGTGGGGCAGTGTGTGGGAGGGGTGGGCACTGGGTCAGCTTTTCCTCAATATATCACCAGCTCCTCCCACTCAGATCCTGGCATGGGAGAGAGACATCCAGATGTGGTTCTCTGAGCTCTTCCATCCTTAAGGAAAATTCTAGTGACCCAAATCTAGGGCAGAAAACCAATAAACACAGAGTAGCTTTTTAAGAAAAACTCAATTGATAGGCTGAGAGTGCCACGAGGCCACAGGACAATTAGAGTATGCTGGGCTCCAAACTCTGAGCAGATGCCACCCTGGTTGGCAGCCAGGCCCTGGCAATAGAAATGCTGGCCCTTCTGCACCCGTCCTGGCAGGGCCTCGCTAGGCAGCTGGTCTCCAGCCAGTCACTACCGCCTGCTGCCAGCACTGCATGGGCCCCAGAGAATGCAAATGGAAATTTGACAAGATTCACATCTTGTCTTTGGAGAGTGAGTGGCACCCTTGTGTGGGAAGTAGTAGATTATTAATCAGCCCCACGGCCTGCTTTTACCAACTACCATATTCTATTAAAAAAAATTATTCAGTGACACCTGTTTCAGGGGGACTGTGGTGATAAAGTTTCAGGGTTTTGCAGTGGGGGAGAGAGATTGGGCTCAACTCTGAATACAGCATGGGCAAGGGGGAATTTATAGCCAGGGAGCAGGGTGGGGATAAATGGATGGAAAATTACTAAGAGGGAACGTCAGGGGTAAGGGAGGATTCTGGCTGAATTGACCTAACAAGATTCTTGCTGAAGGTAGACCATGGTGATCAGATATCATCTGAGGGCTGGTGGAAGATGGGTACAATTCTGACACCAATTCCGATGTGTGGGGTTTCCCCCACACCACCAAGCAATTCTCTGACACTAGCTGGATGTCCTACAATTCAACTCAGTTCTGACACCATCTACCCAGAGATAGCATCAGATTCCACAGATTAAGGGCTCAGTCCCACAAGACTGCCCTCCACTTTAGACACCAATGGCAAGTCCAGGTACCTGTACTTCTGACCAACTGGCTATAAATCAGAGGTTCCCATGACCCCCTCCTTTGCTAGAGCAGCTCACAGAACTCAGAGAAACATTTTACTTACTACATTACCAGTTTTTTATAAAAGGATATAACTCAGGAACAACCAGATGGAAGAGATGCATAGGACAGAGTATGGGGAAAGGGCACGGAGCTTCCATGCCCTCTCCAGGCACCTGCTCTCCCAGCACCTCCACATGTTCACCAACCCTGAAGCTCTCCGAACCCATCCTTTTGGGTTTTTATGAAGGCTTCATTACATAGGCATGATTGATTACATCATCGGCCATTGGTGATTGATTCAATCTCCAGCCCCTCTCCCTTCCCTGGAGGTCAGGGAGTGGGACTGAAAGTTCTAACCTCTGATCACATCGTTGGTTCTCCTGGCAACCAGCCCCCATCCTTAGTGCTTTCCAAAAGTCACTGCATTAACATAAACTCAGGTGTGGTTGACAGGGGGTTGTTATGAATATTAAGACACCTTTATCACTCCTATGACTTAGGAAATTCCAAGGGTTTTTAGGTGCTCTGTGCCAGAAACAGGGACGAACACCAAATACGTATTTCTTATTATAAATCACAATATCACAACGAGGACCCTGATTCAATATCGAGAGTGAGCAGATATGGAGGATGGGGAATTCGGCTAAACTGACTTAGCAGGATTCTTGCTAGAATTGGACAATGCACAAATAAACAAGGAAGTCAGGGAGAGAATCTTTGTCAATCCTCAGGACTAAAACCAGTACCCAGCATATAGCAGATACTTAAAAATATTTGTTTATTGACTGCATACAAGCTGAAGGCAGGGAAGGGCACTTTCACTACTTCCCAAAATTTCCAACTCCAGCTTCTGGAGTAGGACTTCATGTTTGTAGGATTCTCGGTGGGTTCTCACTAATACCTGGCATCTAGGTTGGGTGGGGTGTCAGGAATGAGAGGGTAATGGCTTCCCCAGTCAGGGTCGATTTTAGAGGAGGCCCGGAGGATCAAGGGATGGAGGTAGTTTTAAAGGGGAGAGACAAGCTGGCCACACCTTGGGCTTGCTAGAAGGAACCAAAGGGGACCCCAGAGAGCTGTCTTGGGTGTGGGAAGAGGGCCTAGAGCTTACTTGTTGAAAGGCTTATGGAATCAATTTTGTCATTTAGCCATTCACCAGACATCTGTGTGCCTCTTCTTTGTGATGAGTTTCCTGGAAAAGTATTGTGTCTGTGGAGAGAAAGGGCTCCTCTTGGGTAAGTCCTTCCAAGGAAGTCCTTAGAAGGCATGACTTGCAATCTAGCAGTGCAGATGGCCAAAGGCACAAAGTGTCACTGCTTAGCTGCCTGCCTGGAAAGAGCAACCGCACCCTGAGGCTCCATTGGGATCACTTCTGCCTACTAAGAACAAACTCCCAGGTACACTGATCATGCCTGCAGTGTGGTGCTGAGAAAGTGCACGGCTGCTTAGAGAGGTGGGAGCCTCCTGAGGAGGTGGCATGGGGGTTGGACCTCGAAGGGTGGGGTGGACCTGGCCATATGAAGGGCAGTGTAATCAAAGGCAAGGAGTCAGCACTGTTTGTGTGGGGTGGGTCATCCTGTTTGACTTGAGTGAGAAGTGGGAGCTGAGGCTGGGAACCTAAACCTGGGCCAGCTCAGGTATTTCTGTGTCCTTCCTTTTTATTTTTTTGACTTCCAGTGGAGAGGAATGACTTAGTCACACTCTCCAGTTCATGACCATCATTGGTCCCTATACATTCCCTCTCTTGCTTTACTTATTTATTCCCACTTCCCCATCCATAGGCAACACATTGTAATATGCTTGATGTCTGTCTTTTTGTTTGAACATGTTCTTGTATGAGGTACATTGCTGTTTAGTTGCTTAGGATGCACGTTGCTCTAACGCATGTAAATGATTTTGGGTTTTCTCTCATTCTGCTTCTGACTTTTTGTTTGGTACAATGGTTATAAGATCCATCCATACTGCCATGTGTGCATCTGGACAATGACTTCTAATGTTGCATTGCACTGCATGAAGTACATACCCTACATTTTGCCAGTCCATCCTCCAGAGGTGGACATCCATGTTGCCCACAAGCAGTTCTTTAGCAAAGGAGTGCCATGCTCAGAGCTGCCTTCGGGCAGGCTGGTGGCCTCCCAGGGCTGACACATGCTCATCAGTCAACAAGACACTTGTGAGCTCAGCTTATGTGTCCAGCCAGAGCGGAAGTGGCTGTGACTTCAGATCCTTGAGAGAACCGTAAGGCTGCTCACAGGTTGTCCACATGTGTGGTAACCATGTGATGTGGTGATGTGTGGGACAAATATTAGGTCTCAGTCCCAGCTTTGAAAGGACAATGTGTTCTTTATGCATAATAGGAAGTTTAGGAAGCAAATCCAGGATGTCTGTTTTCCCAAAGGTCGGCCTGTGAGTAAACATGGTCTTTGGTTTGAGGCAGGGGCAGGGATGGGGGAGGGGCAGCACAGCCCCACAGCTACCAAGAGGGGATGGAAGGAAACTGGAAAGTGTGCGTGTGTATGTGTGTGAGAAAGGGTGACTAAGCCAGAATGGAGGGTGGGAGAGGGAAAGGGCATATTTATGAAAGACCATCTTCTCTCCCTCTTACCTGTCCATTCTTGCCATGACTTGGAGATGGACCATTGCTGGGTCCGAGTTAAAGCTTCCAACTGAAGAGCATGCAGACTAAGCTGTTAGTCTTTTAACAGGGTTGGCTCCAGTACGTGCTTCCTGCATTTCAGGAGACTTTGTTTTCCATTTGGGGAAACAATTACTTTCATGGAGTGTCCAGCAGGTCTACTCCTCATCAGTGTGTCTGTCCACCCAATGCTGCAAAGGGCCTGAGGCAGCCAGGGATGCTGTTTTGCTTCTCGGATATCCTCCTTGCTGGCTGGCCAGGGTGGCTCTGACTTCCGGCTAGCCCTGCCTTGGAAGTGGTAAGAGGGGGCGGGGGAACCATGTGAAGCAGTCGTGGAATTCCAGGCATTTCCTCCTCCAGTTCCAGGATCTACGGGCAAGGCTAGAAGGGACTGGGCAGGTTGCAGACTGAATCCAACAGAGATCCTGAGAATCCCAAATTTCCCTTGCTTAATTTTTTCCGTGCATGCCACATCCCTCAGACAACCCTGTCAGCAAAAGGATTAGAGTGGATCCATGGATGCCTTGATGCAGAGACAAGGGGCAATACTGACATCAAACATTAGAGATTCATGGAGCCTTGGGGCTGGCTGTTCCTGAAAGGGTGGGGCCCATGCTCATTTTGTTCACCACTGTACCGCAGCATTTAGGATAGTGCCTGGCATAAACTGTATTATGGTCTACAAGGCCCTACACCTTCTGCTTACTTCCATTCTTTTCATTACTCAAGATGCTCCAGTCTAACTGGCCTTTCTGTCACTCTAACATGACCAGCCTATTCCTATTCCTATTCCTATTCCTATTCCTATTCCTATTCCTATTCCTATTCCTGCCTCAGGGCCTTTGCACCAGAGGTTCTCTCATTCTGGGGCTCTTTTCCCTCCAGATCTTTAACTGGCTGGCTCCCTGTCATCATTAAGGTCTCAGCTCTAGCATCACCTTTTCAGGGAAGCCTTCCCTGACAATCCTAGCTAAAGGGCCCCCTCTTTACCTCCTTGCCCTGACAATCCTGGCCATTCTCTATCCCATTACTCTGTGCCATTTTTTTTTATAGCACTTTCCATTAGGTCAAATTCTCTTCCTTACATAGTTGTTTAGGTATTTATTGCCATCTCTCTCTCTGGACCACATGCTCGATGAAAGCAAGGACTCTGCCTTGCTCATCATTGTTTCTCAGTGCCTACATCATGCTGTGTATAAAGGATATGCTTAATGGGCATTTATCAAATCAATCAATGAATGACTAATTGAATGAGTGAATGAGCCAGCTGAACCAGAGGCAGTGCAGTAGAAAAGAATCTGGACTGGGGGATGCAAACACTTAGCATCAAGTCCTTGCTCCCTACATGGGAGCCGTTGATTCTGCAAAAGCCCCTTAGCCTCTTTGAGCCTCAATTTCCTCATCAGTAAAATGAGGACACCAATACTTTCACCCTATGCTTCACCAGATTGTGAGTGAGGAATGGATGCAAAAGCTCCTTGTAAGGTGTAAAGTTCTGCCCACTGTTAATTGTTTCTGTTGTGCTCAGTGGGGACTCACATCTGCAGCTGGAATGTAGAGGAAGTGCACAGTTTGGCTGCCTTGTGTATTTCTGTTCTTCTATCAAGCAACCACTGAGTGTTTCCTGAGCTCCATCAGATGCCCGGAACTCCTAGGGACTGGGGTCTGCATAGGAGGCAGCGACCTGGCCCCTGATTTAATTGGAGAGCAATTAGTAAGCGATGCTGGCCAGCCCTTTATTAGTCATACGTCTAATGAGCTAAAATGGAGGAAGTCTGAAAAAAATCCATTAACTATAATCATATTTACACTTCCATTGTCAGCTACACCATTTGTTGGTTTAAAACAAGCTGAATTGAATTTATTATAGTCATTATTTCTGTCTGGAAGAGATAAAGAACCTGAATTTTATATGAATGCATGCAACGATTACAGTTCAAGGGGACTCATGCCCAGGCTTGGTAGATGTTTTTCAGAACCAGTGATTCTCAGCATGGTAGAATTTTTACTAATTCTAAGAAAGAAGCCCACTCTAGAGCAGTAAAGAAGACCCCAGGAACCATGTTTGCTAAGAGACTTCCTTTTTTATCTTAACTGTTACTCAAATACACCAGGAACATCAGTCCTTTGGGAAAGAGGACTTGAATAATCAGAAAGAGGAGAGTGAGATATGAGCAGAACAGGGCTCAAGCCTCGTGGGCTGAGATGAGTATGGCATATTCTAGATGCAGTGAGGAGGCTGGCCTGTCTAGAGTCGGGGTTTGTGCTGAGAGGTAGCAGGAGATGCTGTTGGGAGTATACGGTGGAGGCTTTGAGTGCCAATGTAAGGAATACTGTGGTAGATTATATTTTTCAAAGATTGTTGCAACAATGTATCCATCTTGCATGCTTTTCTTAAAATGTGACCTTGGCACCCTTCCCATTGAGTGGTGGGGTCTATATCCCCTCCCCTTGAACCTGGACTGAGCTTTGTGACTGCCTCGACCTCTAGAGTGTGGTGGAAGTGATGTCATGTGAATTCCAAGTCTAGGTCATAAAATTCCATGCACTTCCATTTTTCTCTCTTGGGATGCTTTCTCTTAAAACCCAGTCACTATGGGTTCTGAAGATGCCCAAACTACCACAGTTTGAGAGATCACACAGAGATGCCATGTATAGGTGTTCTGGCAACTGCCCAGCTGAAGACCCCACTGATGGCCAGCCTCCATCATGACATGTAAGTGAAGATAACTCCAGATACTTCCAGCCCCCAGCTATTGAGTCACCCCTAGTCTTCACATCTTCCCTGATAAGGCACCAGATATGGTGGAGCACAGATAAACCATCCTTGCTGATCCTCGTTTAAATTCTTAACTCTCAGCATCTGCAAGATAATGATTATTTTATATCACCCCCAAATAGTTGTCTCATGGGGTGGTTTGTTATGCAGTAAGAGTAACTGGAACAAACATGTACTTCAATGGGAAGCCATTAAAGGATGGGAGCCGAAAGACACATGCTCAGAGCAATGCCAAGGCATTGTGAGCAGCTGGTCTCAGTGGTAGTCATAGCTATCATCTTTGTTCCTCTGGTTGTGAGGTTTCTCAAAGGGTCTTCATGGATAAACATGAGGCAAGTGGTGCAGAGTTTGCCATCCCTCTTTACCCATGAAGAAATTGAGACTCAGGGAGACTAGCTAGCTCAAGGCCCTACAACAAGTAAGTGGTAGCAGACCAAGCCAATATCTCCCACATCCAGCAAAGCACCATCTAATCCCTCCTACGGAGCTTGTCTCAGCATCCTCCCTGTCTCCTGCCCTTCCCTGATAGATGAGCAAACTGGCCAAAGAGTCTTGATGCCTTGTTCAAAGTCCCTGGGCAAGCAAATTACATCCAGGGACCCAGAACTCACCTTGCTCCCTCACCCTCCTGGGTGCCCTGGGGCTTCCAGGGGCATGGAGTTCTCTGGTTGACTACAGTTAGCCTGGTCACAAACCATAGTCATGTCATAGTTTCTCTAGACTCACTTCTCTTTATATCTGTGGCCAAGCCCAGAGCCCAGCCATTCTTTAAGGCTCATCCCACTTGCTGCTTTGTCAATAAACCCTTCCCTGATGTCCCCCCCCCACCGTTAATAATTAATTGCTTTCTCCTTGAGCTCCAATAACACTTTGTTCATAACTCTATCATAGTATATTATATGTGGGTGTCTCCACTTACATTTCTAGGGATTAATGCTGACTGTTGAGTCTTTAGCTGGGCTGTTGCTAGAACACCTACACGTGGCCTCTCCATGTAGTCTCTCCTCATTATTGATAATAAATGAATAAATATTTATGAACTAGAAATGGACGTGCAGGTCTAACCTGCCAGTGGGAGAATGTGTGTGTGTCTGAGGGGAAAGAAGTAGAGCACGTGTGCGTGTTTGGGGGTGAAGAGGGAGGGAGGAAAGTGCGCGTTAAAACTAGATGACTTTATGGGGCCGGCCCCGTGGCTTAGTGGTTAAGTGTGCGCGCTCTGCTACTGGCGGCCCGGGTTCGGATCCCGGGCGCGCACTGATGCACCACTTGTCTGGCCATGCTGAGGCAGCGTCCCACATACAGCAACTAGAAGGATGTGCAACTATGACATACAACTATGTACTGGGGCTTTGGGGAGAAAAGGGGGAAAAAAAGGGAGGAGGACTGGCAATAGATGTTAGCTCAGGGCCAGTCTTCCTCAGCAAAAAGAGGAGGATTGGCATGGATGTTAGCTCAGGGCTGATCTTCCTCACCAAAAAAACCCCCCAAAAAAACCTAGATGACTTTAATTTCCCTCCCACCCCTGAGAGTCCAGATTTTCTTCTGGAATGCTTCACATGACCCACTCCTGGTAGCAGGCTCTCTGCCAACACGTCAGGAAAGTTGATGATTAGGGCTGTCCAGTGAGTGTTGACTGAGCACCAGCTGGGTGCCCAGCACAGGGCTAGGTCAGGGCAGCACGCAGACTTGGTGAGGGCCAGCATATCCAGGAAGGCCTGCAGAGGCTGGGTCAGCCTGTGCCCAAGTTTCCAGTGCTGGGCGAGAAGTCAGAAGGCCTAGGCCAAGTCCCAGCTTGGCCAGTCCCTTCGGTGAGCATTTGATGAGCATGTCCCATGTGCTGTCACTGCCCTGGACCCCAGCAGATGAGTAAGACCCAATCCCCCTCTAGGAGCTTGCCCATAACCTGGAAATGTATGCAACTTCTCTTCCGTTTACTTTTCTCGTCTGTAAAAATTGAGCAAACGGAAGACATTTAGCATGGCGGGCACATGGCACTCCATGCATTCTGGTTGAAATCAAATGTTCTCAGCCATCGCCTCAGACCCTCACCCCACAGACTTCCCTTTCTCAGTAGGGCAGCCAAACAGACCATTGAAGCTTCAGGAAATCAAGAATTGTTAGGACAATCACCAAGCCTGGCTGGCAACGTTGAAAGAACTAAAAACAAGTAAGCTTCTGGAATTAAGGCATTAAGAAGAAAAGAAGACCTGAATTCTGAGGGCGATAGAGAGTTTGCAATGAAGGAAAACATTTACTTGAGGAAAGGAAAGGAATAAATAATAACTAGTCTGATTCCTTTCTAAACTCTTTAATATTTTTTCTCGAGAAGCTCAGATCACTTGCCAGCTCTCTCAGGGGTGGCTTCTCCCTTGCTTCTGTGATGAGCATTGGTCAGACAGCAAGAGGACAAGGGAGACTCAACGGCAGCAGCTGGGGCTCTGTGGGACAGTGGAAAGAGGGTTGAAAGACCACTGGACCTGGGGTAACCGTGTTAGAGACCCATCTCTGGATAAGTCGCTTTCTCTCAGAGTCTCGGTGTTCTCATTCCCTCTGTAACATGAGGGAGTCAGCCGCGGTGGTTACCCTGGCTCTGTTCCCTACCACTGCCTTTGACCCTGACATCTACTGCTCTCCCCTCCCCCTCCCAGGCTTTCACTGGACGCCCCTCCTCCCATGGTTTCTCGTCTACTCCCCCTTCCAAAACAGTGCCTCCTTGTGAGTCTCTCCTCTTCTCCCACAGCAACTGATCCTTCCTCTCCAAAAACATTCTCCTCCACATGAGAACATGATGTAATCTATGCAGAAATAGAAGTATAATGATGTATACCTGAAATTTATACAATGTTATAAACCAATGTTACTACAATAAAATAAATAAATAAATAAATAAATAAATAAATAAATAAATAAAATAAATAAAAACAAAACAGAAACAAAAACGTTCTCCTCCAGCTCTCGGCAAGCCCTCCCTTCCTGGGTATCCCGGATGCCAGAGCCCAAAGACACACTGGGATACTTAAGGGCAGTCCTCTCAACCTTGGCTCCTCATAAGACCTACCAGGTTCTTTTTCAATATCAAAGCCTGGGCTAACCCCAAGCCAACTAAGGCGGATGGGTATCCAGTGTCTCCTAAAAGCTCCCCTGGTGGCTCAAATATGCATCCAGGGCTGAGAACTAAAGGTGGCCCAAACCTCTCTGTCCCATGTGGATTCAAATTACCTCCTCCCTTTATAAAAATAAACTCACGGCCCTTCCAAAGCCACTCTTACAGACATCCCCTGGGTTTGGTTTGCTTTGGTCTCTTTTACATCCTTTTCTTTTTCAAATTTTGGACCTCAAGTCCAGAGGGCTGAGTTAACGCTAGTCCTCAGTTCATGGCACATTGTCATAACTGGCCCTGCAAGGCCCCTCTTTTTCACGGCTGAAAGGTGATCGTCCCCATGTCCCATCTACTCTCTTTCTTTACCCATAGACCATCATTTTAACACGTTTACGTTTATCTTTTTATTTGAATGTGTTCTTGCAAAAACTGAGTTCTTCTGTGTGCATATGCTTTTACTTGCATAAATGACGTGTTATGTGGCTTGTTTTGTGAAGCAACCTGGCTTCCTGACCCTCCACATGTGCATTTTCACACAGACCACCCACTCTCCTCCTGGGTTTCTTCTCTGAACTCACCATTCCCTTTCCTGAGAGAGATGACATAGATCTTCCACCAGTGGGGTAAACATTTTTCCAGGCTCAAAAGTGTTGTGGAACGTGTATCCTCTGGTCCGTTAGCCCTGTGTTGGAAGCCGGACAGAGACGCAGGTGTAGGAGTGCCCATTTCCCACAGATTCCAGGACTTGACCCAGAACAGAGGCACTTGTCTCCATCTCCGAGTCCTGGGAAGCGGCGGTCTGCATGTCAGCATCTGACGAACAGCCGCCCCACTCACTTTGCCCCCTTGGCCCTGGTTTCACAACTGCTGATGTGGCATCCCAAGTTCCTGGTCACTTGGGACAACAACCCAGAGCACCATTCTCTATGCCTGAGGACCCCTGGCAGCTGCCCATCAGCACACTTGTGCACACACAGGGACAGGCAGAAGCCTGGCGCCCTGGACCGCTGGTGCTGATGCCCACCGTCCCAAGGGCCGGAGCAGAGGGATCTCTTTACAATGCCGCCGGCGGAGCCTGGTGCCGAGACACATCACTAAGCCGTGCTTCTGACCATCTGACTTGATCTTGAAAGGACTGCATTCTCCTGTCCCTCGCTGGCAGATTCCGGCTTGGGGCATGTTTTCTGGAGCTGGCTGTCTCATTAACCCCAACCTGTTGGCTTTGGGATCCAGCTGGATCAGTTTTATGGCCAACAGAGCAAACAGCTACACTGAGCTGGAGCAAATGGCTTATCTTTGGTCTTTGCAAAAACAACACTAAAATGTTTCTGTTTTTCTTTTGGTAGTGATGCATCTGGGCAGATGGGTAGTGTGTTAGACCCAGTCTTCTAAGCATTTTCCTCAACATCTATTATCAGATCTCACAACAGCCTCAAGAATTAGGTACGGACTTGGACTCTTCTTAGAAGGTAGGATGCTGAGGAGGAAGGGACTGTTTCTACTTGTGAGTGGAGGGGCCAGCAAGGGAACCGAGCTCCTGGCTTTGGTGACAAGGCTCCTGCCATCCATGTACCCTGCCCCTGGGAGCCACAATGGCAAACTAACCAAGGTTAGGGTAGCGTAGTTGTTAAGCAACTTGAGCTGCGTATCTTAGTGGGGCAGACTGCCTCCAGCGGAGGCAGAGGGGGAGCCTGAGGTCCTTGACCCCCTTTTCCTCCGGCTAAAGCGGAGGAAGGGGAGACACATGGAGCACCCAGGGAGGCTGCCTGTTGCCCGGATGACTTGGCCTGGGGCTTCTTAAAGCAGGGCTGAGTCCTTGAGCTCAAAGGTGGGAGTTGAGTGGCATCAATAGCGAGGCAGAGGGGAGTGGAGAGGAGGGTCCCCGGTGCCAGGAGCCAGGCAGAGCACTTCACATTCCAAATCGGCCCCACTGAACACCCTTAGGCAGAAGATAGCAGCCTGCTCTGGGCTGAGCTGCCCCTTTGCCAGGGATTGTGATGCCAATGAGGGGCAGAAAGTCCACCAAAGGTCATTGGTGTTTCCAGGTGCCTTAATACCCACTCATTCTACCCTTTCTTGGAACCTCAGCAGCTCCCCAAGGGAGAAATGCAGGCCAGGTGGCTCTGGGTTAGGAGAGCTCAGCCAGAAGGTCAGATGCTGTCCCTGGCGCTCCCACGGAGGCTGGAAGCGGGGGAGGGCAGTCACCTGGGCTCACAGGCTCATATGCAGCCGAGGCTCCCGGTGTTGGGGAAGTGTCCGTCTCTCCCTCCGGAGCCGGGAAGGAAAGGAGCTCGGGGATTGAACACACGCTGGAGTCATGCCTCGGCCTCTCGCCCTGTCCAGGTGGCAGCGTTTTGCAATAGCCGCTCCTGTTTTACTCTCTCTGGATGAGGTTTACGTCCTTCTGAGTCCCTATCAGAGGCCCTCCAGTATGTGGGTGGTGGCTATGGAAGCCATCAGTACCTCAAAGTATAAGATATCACCATGTGGTGAGGGTGGGAAGGTCTTCCCTGGCAAGAGTGAGGAAGATACAGGGCAAAATGCTTTCACATGGTCCGTTTGGCTGGCGTGTGGATGAGGAGGGCAAGCCATGGGGATGAAGCCTAAAAGGGAGGATGGGCAGGTGTGGCAGGCCTGAGGCCCTCCCTGGCTCTGCCACCCTCTGCTGCCTCCCTGAGCTTGTGAGGGTGGAATAAGACTGGCTATGAGGGCATGGGGTAAGCACCAGGGCAGGCCGTGATACAAGACAGGGGCTGCTGGTGGTGACTCAGCTGTTTGCTGAGGATCCACCATCTTCATTGGCAAACCACCCCTCCCCTCAATGTCTGGCAGTGCAGAGTACTTGACACTGGCTTCCAAGGGGGAGGTACATCAGAATCACGGGGAACTTGTTTAAAATGCAGATAGCAGAGCCCTTCTCTGAGATTCCGTTTCAATTCTGGGGTGGTGCCTAGGAATCAGCATTTTAACAAGTTCCCCAGGTGATTCTGATACGTGTGGTCCATGGACCACACTTGGGGATCATGCAGATAACAGGTGAGTCTGACTCACCCGCAGCCAAATATAACTACGCGGCGTCCAGAATACGTCCTTGGGCCAACGCCATCTCATCTCTGGTCCAGAAGCCCAACTGAGACATCTCCATTACCCATACTAAGCAGGTGTTCCCCTCTGTCTCCCGGGTACAACTGAGAAGTCTTGCTGTGCATTTCCACAAGTCCCCAAGGGAAGGAGTTTATACTTTATCAGTGCTCAGTTTGAGGGTCCCAAAGTATATATAAGTGCTTTCTGCTGTGGGTTTGCCAGTATTATAAAGAAATCCTTAAGCTATTTCCAAAAACCCTTAACTGTAATAAGGCTATAGAACTAACCAAAATATCCATTTTCTTTGCCTTGGGTGGAAAACAGGCCTACTTAGTAGCATGGTGACACCGGGTTGACATTTATTTAGTACCCACAGTGGTAGGCAAGGCTGACCTGAAGTTGGCCTGTTTACATGTCATCAATTCATTGGTACGTGGGCAAATAAATTATTACTTAATTAACGCACTCAAGCTGGCAATGTTGTTCAAAACATATGTTCCGTATGGGGAACAAAATAATGACCTTAAAAGAAGAGATTTGGAACTCTGGTCTGGATATCTAGCTCCTTGTATGTGACCAGGAGAAGCTCGTTAAAAAAATGAGAAACATTATGCTCACCTTTTTTCCTCCTTTGCTAGAGGAGACAGCTTGTGGCCTCCCAGAGAACAGTCTGTTCCCTGGACATGTTTCAGAAATGTTAATTTCATTCCGTCCAGGGCTGCAGGGAAGAGCAATGGTTTCTAGAAGAAAGTGCCCACTTTGCACAGCTACGTCTAGGGAGGGCTGGGGGTTGTCACCTACTGCCCTCCGGCTCTTCGCCTGACTGTTTTATATGCAGCTTCTGGGATCACTAACTATGCCTGATGTATGGGAAGCTTAAGTGGCTACATTTAAGGCTTCAAACATCAGCAGAGGCCTCTTGTACTGCAGAAGGACAAGTGATTCATGCGTTCCACGTGCTGGAGTGTGCCACTAGTCGAAAGCTCATTAGAGTTTAATTAAGCACATTCTTTACTGACAGGAAGTGCAGGCTTCTGGTGCTCAGTAGCAAGATGCTTTGGGATTTGAGGCTGCATTTTGAACTCACTCTTTCTCCTTTTCCTGGGAGATCTCAGTGTCTCCTCCACCTTCGTGAACTCCCTCTGGTGTGGGTCAGAATCACCCCTGGAGATGCTGATTCAGTTGGTCTGGGCCAGGCATCTTCCTTTTTGTAATCCTCCATAGGTGACTCTGAATTGCTCCAAAGCCTGAGAACTGCTGGTTATGGAGGTTGATGATTCTCAAGTTGATGCCCCTACGCCAGAGCTCCTGAGCCTCAGACTGCCATCTTCTGCCTTCTGGGCATCTCCACCTGGGATGTCAGGCTTCTCAGACTCCAAATAGAAGAGCTTTGGGAATCACCTCACCAGTGGCATTCAACTCGTTCCATTCATTCTTTCTTCCAAAATATTTCTCAGGTCTATCACCTCCTATAAGGAAAATTCTGCCTCTTATAAACAAACTCTAGTTGTCACTGGATGGAGAAGCCATTTCTCTGATTCACAAGATTCCAATACTTGAGAATTTCTCTCTAACCACTGTTCCCATCGCACAGTGACCTGGGTAAGGGCCTGTTATTCTCCCTGCATAACCATGTGCCTCTTCCTTTGCTTTGCTCCAGCAGAGACAGAGCTGGAGTATTTGACAAGATTTGTTCTGCTCAAGACTCAGTGACAACAAGAAGGAAGGGAACACAGGGCATAATGTGACACGAGATACCTTGGTATTCAGAGTGGACCTTTCTCTTTGAAACCTGCAAATCCTGCCTCATCCCGGCTCCCCTTCTGTATCCCTACAGCGGGAAATGTCTCAGCACTTGCCATACAGAGTATGTGCCCAGTCCCTTGATTCCTCAAATCTCTCCCCGGACAGCTGAGCAAGGTTCTCCTCCTACCTATGTGCTCCATTTCTGCTTCTTGTCAGGGCACCCATCTCTTCCTCAAGTAACTGGCATTGGAAATGACCACTCCCTTCAGAGACCAGGTCTACTCCAGGGCCATGGTCTTGTAGACTTCAGCATTGCCATCAAACCAAAATAAGACATAGTGACCCTGATATTCACAATGAATGCACATCACACCTCTGGCCAGCCCTATTGCCATTGCCCTAGTTCTGGTCCTCATCAGTTCCTGCCAGCATGTAGAAGGCTCCCATCTAATTCTTGACCACAGTCTTCCCCACTGTTGCAGGTCCATGATCCTAAAACTACAGAATATTGTAATTTAGGGGTTCTCAAACTGTTGGGTCTCAGGACTCTTTCACACTGTTAAAAATTATTGACAACCCCAAAGAGATTTTGTTTATGTGAATTAGAGCTGTCAATATTTACTGTGTTAGAAATTAAAATAGAGGGTTTTTAAAAATATATTTTTATTTACTAATTCATTTTAAGAAAGCAGTAATAAACAAGTCAATGTAAATAACATATTTTTAAAATAAAAAGTAATTATATTTCCCCAAACAAAAAAAAATTTGCTGAGAAGAGTGGTATTGTTTTACATTTTTGCAAGCTGCTTTAATGTTTGGCTTAATAGTTTAAGCTGGAGTCTGTTGTGCTATGTTGGTTTGGTTGAACTACAGTATATGAGGAAAATCTGGCCTTACATAGATATATATATAGTTGAAAAAGGGAGGAGTATTTTAATAGTCTTCTTAGATAATTATGGGTGTTCTTTTTTGATACTACACCCAAAGTCAAGAAGTGGTAATTTCTTAAAGGTTATTTACAACGTGGAATCTGAAACCATATCAATGAACTTTTTGTACTGTCTTCCAGTAAAATCCATTATCTTGCACTTTGAATGTATGTTTTTCTAACATTGTGCATTGATCATTTGAAATACATTGGTTCACTGAGTTATATACATTTTCTAAATGTCCACACATTTCATTATCCAATGTTTAAAAATCGCATTCATTAATATCACCATTGGAATATCATTGGAAAAGTCATTAAGTATTGGGAAGCTGTCAAGCTCACGGTGGCAGACGTGCTTTTTCCAAAATTCTCTTTCTCACTTGAAAGCTTGGATTTTGTCTTTGGCAACAAATCCTGTCAATTGTTTTCTTTGAAGTGACAGCCTCACGAGATTCCTTTTTGAGGAAATATCTGCCTCAAATCTAAATAATCATAGTTTGTCTGTCAGTTGCTTCTTTCAAGTAACAATATGTTTTCTGAAAAAGTGACTAGGACAGCTCACTACTCAAATAGTTGCACAGTGACTTTTCCTTGTGACAACCATTGGACATCCATGTGCAGCAGAAGTGCTTATGTGTACAGTACTTCCATCACACAGGATGCTAAAACAATGCGTTACTCAAGGGTTGAGATTTAATAAAGTTGATAACTTTATTGTTTCGTCAAGGACCACCTTAAGCGAAACCGGCTTTTTTTACATTTACTTTTTACCATGAGTGCGCGGTAGTGAAGAAGACAATGATTGCCAGTACAGTATAGTGTTGCTATCTTGATTTGTGCTAAGGGACCAGCAGTTTTACTCACTGCCGCTTTTGCACCATTACTGCAAATGTCAACAGAGGGAGAAGAGGCAAATAACATCTTTGTACCGTTATGAAAATAGTTTTGACCTCATGGAACCCCTGAAATGGTCTTTGCAACCCCAGGGGTCCGTAGTACACACTTTGAGAACTGCTGTACTAACTCACACACGCTCAATGGTTCCCACTTTCTATGGACTAAAAACTGGCTAGACCAGAAGTAGCATTTCATGAACTTCAGTCTTCCTCCTATTCTTCTGCAGGCTCTGTCCGTAGAGATTTGACTTCTAAGGAAGAGCAGCAGTGGGCCCAAGAGTGCTGTCTGCGGAGAGAACTTGATGAGTTGCCAGCAAACCTAGCGTAATTGATGCATCTCAGGGAGGCTGCTGGTGGGAAGGTTGACATCAGCCAGGCAGCAGCCACCCCCAGGGCACCAGAGGCTTAAGCAGCTTTTGTGGAAAGTCTGGCGTGCTTCGCTTGAATTCCAAGGCTGTGTGAGCTGCCAGTTCCAGCAATGATCTCATTACAACTAAGCGATTGAGTGAGGCAGGCGTCCTCCAAGGAGATCATCGGGTTTAGAGGGGCTGTCTAATTAAACTGCACAGCAGCACCCTGCAGCTGGTCGGAGGGAAGTGTGATTTGGATTTTGCAGATACGTAAATGGCATTTAGAGAGGTAAAGTGAATTGGCAACAATTGTGGAGAGAACCAGCTTCATAGATTCAGAGACTTTTAGGGCCAGAAGAGAAGTTAGAGGTCAACCAGACAAGTTGAGTTGGAAGGAGTGGAGAGATGACTCAGGATTCCAGCACATCTGCTACAGCACATGAGTCTACCAGGCAGCTAAGTCAATCCCTGTCCTACCTCATGACGGTGGCTCCATGCCCCTTTCTCACATCTCTTAGTGGGACAGCCTGCCAAAAAGGAAGCCAGCTACTCAATGTATCTTTGGTCTAGTGACAATGTTTTTAGTGAGACTGGCAGGAAGACTCCAAGTCATAGAGTATTAGTCAGGTGACTGGGGTGTGGGCTTAGCAACCGGAGGAGGCCCAAGATTAGGTTCTTGGAAATTGTAGGTCACTTTCCTAGGGTCAGCAAATGACCATAGATTGGGAAAGATTCTCCATAGCTGCAATGTGACCCCTCACACACATCTACCTTTCTCAGGGGACAAATACACTCCTTATATGTCCAATATCTCATCTGATCCCCACAACAACCCTGTGAGACAGGCAGGACACAGGGTTTTGTCCCCATTTTACAGGTGAGGAAGATGAGTCCCAGAGAAGTACATGACTTGCCAAGATCACATTAGCAGGTGGCAGAGCCGAGACTTGAACTCAGCCTCCAGGCTCACAGTCCCAGGCTCTATCTAAGAGCCTGTGCTCCTTCCCCTCAGGGCAGTTTGTCAGACTGTGGTCCTCGCGGAAGTGCAGCCAGTCGCAGCAATCCCAAAGGGGATGCATTATATCTTAGCGACACACAACGTGCCTTTCTCAGCCTCGTGGGCAAATCTGGCGTGGTTTCCTCATAAACACAACAATGTAGACTGACACACTGGGAGTTGCTCCAGGACTGGAATCCAACGGTAGTGATAGAACTTTCTTGTCTGGCTGTTCATCACATGTGATTAAAAACCATAGATACCACTGACTTTTCATTTCCCACTGGGATGCTATGGTGTAGAGGAAAGAGTACTGGATTTGAAGACAGGAGAGCAGAGTTTTAATTCCCCTGATATTTGATAACTGGTTGACTTGCAGCCAAGCCATTTCATTTCTCTCAGCCTCAGTTTCTTCGTCCATGAAATGAGCATAATGTATATCATCCACCCTAAACTAGCTCACAGGGTTTTTTTGAGCATCAAATGACATGATTTTATATTGTGAATCTCTATAAAAAGGTGGGGATCACACTCTCAGACAATTAGCCATGCCCGCAATATCAAGCTGGACCATTCTTTTAGCCACCAGGATGGTACCGACCCTCGGGACAGGTATTGCCTTCTTTAACTAAGGCCATAGGCCTTTGGATGACATGACCCAAGAGACCCCAGTGACTGAAAGCAGGGCGTGGTAATGGATGGGGAGTGGACACTGATTCATACCACAGCAGCTCACTTTCAGGCAGCTCCAGTGGGATAAGTGTGGGTCCCGGTGTGACGTTTCCAGTGTGACCCGGTGCAAGGCCCCACAATCGCTTGTCTGTAGGCTCGCACACCCCACCCTGCGATACCCCCACTGCTGTTCAAGCAGCTCCATGTGTGCTATCCAGCCTGTTGGGGTGGTCCAGGCCCTGCAAGGAAGGACACCAAGGTTCTCTGACACTTGCAAAGAGGCATTCTAGTGGCGGGTGGGCCCTGGCTTCCCCGGGGCAGCGCTGTGTCTCTGTGTCATAGGGAGAGGCTGCATATATAGTCAGGAGCCTGGGCTCTGAGGCCAGGTTGCTTGAGTTGGAATCCTGCCTTTCCACTAACACCTCCGTGCCTCCCTTTTTTTAATCTCAAAACAGGGATGATAACAGTACTGTCTCAGTCAGCTTGGGCTGCTCTACACAATACCATAGATTGGGTGGCTTATAAACAACAGGATTTACTTCTCACAGTTCTGGAGGATGGGAAGTCCAAGATCATGGTGCCGGCAGAATCAGTGTCTAGTGAAGACCCACTCCCTGGTTAGTAGATGGCCTTCTTCTCATTGTGTCCTCATGTGGCAGAAGGGGTGGGCTAGCTCTCCGGGGTTTGTTTTATAAGGGCACTAATCCCAATCATGAGGGCTCCATCCTTTGACCTAATCACCTCCCAATAGCCCCACCTCCTAATACCATTACCTTGGGGTTAGGGTTTCAGCACACAAATTTGGGGATACACGAACATTCAGATCACAGCAAGTACCCACTTTGTAGCACTGTCGTGAGAAGCAAATGATTTTAAATGCGTATAAAAGCTGTCAGGACAGTGCCAGGCACGTATACGGACATAGGCCTCTGCATAATCCTTCCCACTCACAGAATCTTCATGTATCAGAGTTGGAAGGGGCCTTGGAGGGTCCCATTTTACAGCTGGAGACACTGAGGTCCTGAGAGGAAAAGCAATTTGCCTACAGTCACACGGCTACTAGCCTGGACTACAACCTCAGTCTTGTGATTTCAGCTTCAAGTGCTTCTCCCTGGTCTTTTCCTGGTCTTTCCACTATTTGAGTCAATCTCATAGCCATTTAATCCAGGTCCATTGCTGATGCTATTGGTACCCAAGATGTTGGTAAATGAAAGCAGATGTCTTACCACGAAGTAGACTGAGGACTTCTTATTTGCTGCATAATCATGGCTTTGTTTTCTGCCAGGCTGGATTCACAATTTCAAAAAGAGGCTTATGCAGATTTCAATTCTGTCCTATTATACCTCTAACTACCCTGCTGCCCCTTCAGTTCAGGCCCTCAATATCTCTCCCCTGGTTATTTTCTAGCCCCGTGTAATTGCCTGATCAGTCTTCCAAAAACTCAGCTCTGAGCATGTCCCCCTTCACCTCTAGAATCTTCAGTGGCTCCCCATTACCTACTCATCTCCTTCGGCTGGCTTCATAGCTCCCTGCACTGGCTGAAAACATCTTTCTAGCTAACTCCATTCTTTAGGCACCTTCTATCTCCCATCCAGCCAGCCTCTCACTGTTCCCTGCATATTTCTTGAACTTCCCTAAAGCTTTGTGTTTGCTTAGACTGTATCCTTGGCTTAGAATGTCCTCCTCTCTCTTCCAGGCCTGCAGAAATGCCACCCATTTCTCAAGACCCATCGCAAATGTCATCTCCATGAGGCCTTCTTAGTCGACCCACGTGATGCCTCGAAGTTCTTTGTGTGTCTCTCTGGTCGCATTCACCTTATTCTGCCTTGTTTTACAACTATTGAGACCCATGTCCCACGTCTCCAATGAGCTATGAGTTGGAGGGCAGGGACCTCGTCTTTCAAATTTGGTAATTTCTGCTGCTCAGTGCAGCAGTCTGTACAATAAATATTTGTTAAATGAATAAATTCTTTACAGTATTGTCATTGCAAGGGAGTCTGTGAATTACCAAGGTTAATATGAATAATTAAGGCTAATTATTAACCTCTGTGTTATTAAGGCTAATCCAGTTTCTGACTGCCTGTCCACAAACCAGTGGCCTAACTCTAGCAGCTCCCTTATTCCCAGAGCAGAATTTCCTTTTGGGATCTTAAGACTTTGATCCCCGTTGTTAGAGAAAGCACCCTGGGGGGCAAGTCCTAGAAGCTTTGATGAGTCTTTTATATTTGCAGTCGGCCTGGAGAAGGCTCTGAAGAGAGCTGTATGGAGGCCTGGGGATGAAGTGTTGGAGGTGGAGGCACACAGTTGCCCTCCAAACTGGCCTGAGGTGGTGCAGATACTAAAGTAGATGATTCATTCTTGAAAAACGGCAAGTGTTTTTATAAGTGGGCATGGCATTCGTTCTCATTCAACCTTTCTGTTTTCCTGTGCTCTGCGAGTCTAGAATAACCAGCCAGTTGGCCATGGATATTCCTGCGATGCTGCCTGGAAGTGAATGCTGTTGATTCTCAGATTATGGACTTAAAAGAACTGTGTCAACCAGTTCTTTCACTATCCTGGGTAGACTTTTTCCCTTTCCACCACAGGTGGTGCACAGGGCTGAATCATTCTGGATCTTTCCATCTGAGTCAGTAAAGGCTCTTTGAGCTTACACTGGGCTGGACATTGTGGGGCATGTCGAGAGATGATTCTCATCCTGTCAGAGCTTACGGTGTCAGAAGGGCAGACTGTAGGAGCAGAAAGCAACCTAGGGGAACCTGGCCTGACCTCTTCATTCACAGACGTGGCATCTGGCTGGAGAGGATATGAAACATTCAGAGAGCTCTGCAGAACTGTGCATGAACAGGCGACAGATGGACGATCACTGTAAGCTTTTTGTGTAGGACTGCAGGGGCCTGGATCCAGAGTCTTTCCCTTTCTGGCTAGGAGGGCCCCAGCACACGGTTGCCCTCACAAAGGCACCTGGCTGAATGGGGCAAGCAGGGGCTGAAATCCAGCCCACACTCCATTTTCCAAGCCCTGCTCCATGGTGTGGAACCATGTCTGCCCATCCACAGGAAGGGCCATCTTTTTATGTTTCACACAAAGGCAACTTCTTCTGCTTGACACCTTTAGTGCCAATAGGGCTGCATCTACCCAAAGGCATGCCTTTTTCTAATTGGTCCTCTCAGAGGGGCATGGTTTCCTAATTCACACAAAGGTGTGCTATAGGATAGTGATGACCCAATTGACTTTTCCCTAACTCTGCACCTATCTCTCACCTTTCCCTTGTATAGATCCTCCATTAGACCCAAATGTATTGTACAGAAATGTATCAGTCGCTCCCTTTTCTGGGTCTGAAGGCCCCTCGTACGTCCCCCTCCTCTGTGCACAGCACGTTGCATACACGGCTTGTGTACTTCCCTATAAGCTGATGAGCTTCCTGACTACAAAAATTCTACCTATTGACCTTTGTTTCCACCACTCCCAGGAACAGCCTTAAATGAATGAATGAATGAATGAAAGAAAAAATCAGTTAGTCACTGCCTTATAAATTCTCCCTCTGCACTGTTTCCCCAGTAGTATCTCTCATACCCACCCCCATTCTCCCACCTCCACCCCATCCTTTCACTGATTAGCGAATCCTACTATTGTCCACAACTCACTTCAAGGTCTGCTTTCTTGTGAGGCCTTCACCAAGAGACTGAAGCCACAATTTTCCCCTTCTGGTCTCTGGTACCACAAAGGTGCAACATTGGTATCCATAACAGCCAACATTACTGAGGTCCTAATATGTGTCAGACTCTGTGCTATGGGCTTTAGGAGCAGGATTTCACTTTATTCTCCCAACACCTGTGAAGCTGTATTAGTTGTCTATTGCTGTGTGACAAATTACCACAAACTCAGTAACTTAAAAGAACACACATTTATCATATCCCAGTTTCCGTGGGTCAGGAGTCTGGGCTCAGCTCAGTTGGGTCCTCTGTTCAAGGTCTCACAAGGCTGTGTTCAAGGTGTCAGCTAGGCTGTATGCTAGTCTGGAGGCTCGACTGGGGAAGAATCCACTTCCGAGCTCACTCTGGTTTGTGAAATTCATTTCCTTGCGGTTTGTAGCACTGAGGTGCCTGACTTCTTGCTGTGTGTCAGCTGGAAGCCTCCCTCAGCTCCTTGAGGCTGCCCACAGCTTCTGTTCTTAGCCTGAACTGCCTTTTATGGTTATCCACTTCTGTCAGTCAGCTCCATTTTTCATTCTCTGAAGCAAGCCTGTCTTGATTAATTGATGTCAATTAATTGCTGGATGAGCCCTTTGGCACAGTAACTCTGAAGGGCTGTGAGTTGCTCTTATCATATTGCTGCTCATACAACTGTACGTCCCCTACATCTGACAGAGTCCATGCTAGTTGATGCTGTTGACGATGACTGTGACAATGGCAGAGGAGGAAGGCCTTTCAGCCAAGGAACGGCAGAGAAGCCCAGCCTGTAGGGAAGGGCCCTGGCTGGGTGCTGGCTCTGCAGGGCAGGAGGGGGTGCAAGAAGCACAGGGGATTTCAGCTCCTTTTGGGACCTTAGTGACTAGGGGGCTCTCCCTCCTTCCCTTGGAGCAGAGCAAGGCAGCAGGGCCAGCTGTGGACTCATGGTCACTTGGATGCCTTCTGTCACTGTTCCCTCATTCTCTCCCTTTTACTGTAAGACAACAGTCTGTTGTCTGATTTCTCTTTTCCTCCTGGTTGGAGCCAATGAGGCTTTTCTCAGCCCAGGCTCTACTGATGACCAGTCTCCTCCTCTCACACGTTCAAATCCTGCAGATGCTCTTGTCTCTGAGATCATCTTTCCATCTTCCTCTCCTGTTATGTTTCTTTCCTGGTTTGCTTGAGACTCCCATTGTGGACATTTGTGCTCTTTACCTGGATCATTGTATCTCTTTCCATTACTTGGGCCCCCAACTTTCATCTTTTCCCCAAGATTTCTGGCAGGCAGAAAAATCCTAGTTTAAAATAACAACTCATCTCATTTTTTATTTAATCGTTATCTATTCAGTACATGATTTATTTTCCTAAAGTATGAGCAATTGCTCAATTTTATTTATTTTGTCAGTCCAGTAACCAGAAAGGCAGGGCAATAACCCAGCTAACTGGAATGGATGGGAAAAACTCAGACCTTGTGAAACTTCTTATCTGCTGCAGTGTTTGGTACAGAGTTAGCATTACTCAGTTAAGATTTGTTGAAATTATCCTATTCCTCATCATCCCCCAATTTTATGTCGTGTCACTTTTCTTCTTGATTTGAACAAATAAACAGTTACCCAAATTTGAAGTGCAGGAACCACTTTTGATCTTGCCCTCTCCCTAACCCCCATGTCTAACCAATCCCAGTCATGTCCATTCTTTCTTCCAAATCTCTCTCTAGTCTCCTTGCATCTAGGCCCACCTCCCCATCATCTCCACTCGGAACCACTGCAATCGTCTCTCTGTTCTTGCTCTCTCCACTCCTGCCTCTTCCAATCCATTCCTCATAGAGCAGCGAGACTGTTTAAAATCCTGAACCCCATGATGCCTCTACCCTGATTAAAACCCACCAGGGACTTTCCATTACCCTCTGAATGTGGTCTACAAGGCCCTATGATCTGGCCCCTTCTCCCTCTCCCCTCTCTTCTCCTGTTTCTCTCCCCTCCATCCTCTAGGCACACTGTCCTCTCCTTGCAGTTCCTCCCAATGCTAAGTTCTTCTCTGCCTTAGGTCCTTGCAGATGCTGTTCCCTCTGCCCAGCATGTCCTTCCCCAAACTCTTCATGTGACTGAATCCTTCTCATCTCTTAGGTATCAGCTTAAATTCTCTCCTGTGTCTACTGTTCTTTTCTTCATAGCACTTGCTGTTTTATTCATCTGAAGTCTCTCCTCTCCACTAGACTACATAGCTCCATGACAGCAAGGACCATATATGTTCTCTCCTCTACTGTGCAACCAGCTCTCAGCTTAGTACCTGACACATGGCAGACATTAAAGTCCATTAAATGGAGTTTTACAAAAGGATGAATGAATGCATCAATGAATGAAGCTTCCTTGAATCCTTTCCACCTGTGCCCTCTCAACCAACATTATATGCCTTTTAAATACTATATGGACTCCCTCCCTCCTTCCCTAAATTAATTCTCTCCATTTGCACTTATTTGTGGAGTACTTTCTCTGTGTCTGCACTATTTTCCTACCACAGTAACATCTTGTTTATCTGAAGGATATTGTCTCACACATTCTTCTATTCAGAACTCAACTGAGAAGCCAGAAAGAAGCAAAAAGTCCTCTGCAATAGACCCCAAACTGTGATATTCCAGCCTTTATGGTCTGCATTTAGATCAATTTTTTATATTTTCCCACACTTCTAATAGGCACGAAGATCTGCTCTCCAAACCTACAGCTAACTAGATGTATTTCTTTTGTTGGTGGGAAAGGGTGATGATGAACTCTGTTAAATGATGGCTACCTTTTCCAACAGAAGATCTCAAGAAAGGAAATTTAAATTGAACTTCAAATAGATAATGAATTCTCATTTTAAATACATTCATTAATCACAGAGTCTCAACCCTACACACACACACACACACACACACACACACACACACTGCTTTTTCTAGCTCACTCACCCACAGCCACCATCAGATACAATGTGTCTCCTTCCAGGTGAGGCATGCAGTACACATTTTTTGGTGTCCTGCTAGGAGACTGATGGATGCCCAAAGGGGTCCATTTCAGGGCATCTTCCTTAGGGGATCCAGAAGGTAGGGAGCCTGGGATTCCTTTAGCTTGTCTTGGATTGGTTGTCCAGATTCAGCCCTCCAGAAGCTTAGAAGAGACCCCAGTAGCTCGTGAATGAATGCCTTCAGCACCAAGGGACTCTGTCCAGCATACCTTGTCCTATCAGAAGAACAGACACCTGCGCCCAACCTTCCAAGGACCCTTCCACAAGTTCTATAAGGTCAAAGTCAGTATTTGGCCTTATCGAACTTGTAAATATGGAGTGTTTACTAAGTAATTACTCATTGTTCATTCATTCACATTTAGTGCCACCTGTGTGCCTGGGCAGGCGATATGCTGGGAGCAAAGACTCCAACAGGACAGTCTGGGCCCTCAGAGTACTGCGCATGTCTGTGCTGCCCAGGAATTTCCTGTTTCTAAGAACAGACTTTTCTTTCTTAAGTAGCCTATCAGGTGGGTGACCTTAGAGATCTAAACCTCAGCGCTGTCATGTTCTTATCATTTGTTTACAATAAGTTCACCTATCTCAAAAACACCCTGCCCTAATTTATAGATATCTTGCTACATTACTAGTTTTTTTCTGGCTCAACTGGAATTGCCTGCCAGGCTCCTCCTCCTCCGTCTCTGCACCCCCATCTGATGGAGGGTTGAAGTGCAGATTTAGCCTCAGGCTTGTCCTACAGGCCACCACAAGAGTCTTTCAGGATGGGAGACAGACCACTGTTAGGAACTCATTCTCTAGGAATTGTCCTGTGAAAAGGGTCTTATATATATATTCCTGAGGGGAAAATTTATATATATAGATAATATGTATAAAATATAAAATATATATATGTATATAAAATTTATATACATGTATCCCTCTCTCTCTCTCTCTCTCTCTCTCTTTCTCTCTCTCTCTCTCTCTCTATATATATATATATCTGGGAGTTCTCCCCAATCCAATGTAATCTCATTACTAGTTATTTCCATAAAAGACTTCCTGATGGGTGCTCTGGGAGCTGACTTAATTATGTAGATGTTCAGGCATGCAAAACCCCAAGGGTCCAAGGTCTGACAGGAGTGGGACCAGGCATACAGGTGTGGCTAGAGCCACAGCCATGACATGGTTAGCCCTTTATTCTGTGTTAGATTTCTAGGTGAAACAATATGCCTATCCTACTAATTGAAGGATTTTAAATTTCATGAGCAAGGAATTATGGGGCTTCCCTCATGAACATGGACTTCCAATAACTCACAAATGCATTTTGACTCTTCCTTCTAAACATCTCTTGGTTGCATCCACTTCTCTGCACTGCCTGCCACCGTCACCCCCTGCCTGGACACTGCGTGTCTCGCCAACCAGCCTTCCTGACTCCCCTCCGGTTTGCCTCTGATTCATTCTCTACACAGCATCCAGAGCCATGTTTTAACCCACAGATCTGACCAGGTCACCATTGCCCCTCATGACTTCCCTAGACCTTAGGATAAAATCCAAGCCTCTTTAACCTTGTCCACAGAATCCTCCCAACTTGCCCCCTGTTGGCCTCTAGCTACATCCTTATCCTCAGCACTTGTTCCCTTGTACTAATGCTGCAACTGCTCATATCCCATGCTTGCTCTTCTTCAGGTCTTTGAACATGCTACACTTCTGCCTGGAGTTCCCTGCCCTCCCCTTCCTAATTCCTAGTCAATCTTGAAGACCCTGTTCAGACACCACCTAAGGTACCAGGGCAGAACACTCAACACCTTCAGCACCATCACTTCCTTTCCGAGCAGCTGGACCAAGAGACCCTGCAGTTGTTCCCAGAGCCTCCTGGTCCCTCTGTTGGGCCATTACCATAGTGTACACTAATTGCCTGCTTAGTTGTCTGTTCCCCTTACTGGAATGTAAGACTCTTAAGACCCAGATTCTCTCCTATTTATCATTGTATCCCCAGTAGCTAGCATAGTTCCCAGCATATAGTAGGAAAGAGTCAATAAGTGTTTGTTGAATTAACTTATTCATGAATAGATTTGCTAGGATAGATAAATCCTAGGCTTTGATGTCAGGGATGATCTTGATAACGAAAATGACACAGTAAGAAAAGCCCTAGGCAAGAAGTCATGAGTTTAGAGTTCCTTGTGAACTCAAGCAAGTCACTTCTCTCTGTACAGAGCTTCAGTTTTCCCACATATAAAATCCTGGAATCCAAATCTCAGCGGTCCTTTTCAACCTTTTGTGGTCCATGGTGCTGAATCATACATGTTTTCTTTAAGAATTACTCTTACTCCTCTGTGTTCCGTGTAAGGATGTCAGAAGACCATCATGTCCAGAAAGACCCTCTTAAAACTCCATAAATAGCATTAAGGATAAAATTAGAAACAAGGGCTGCTTTGGTCACAGCAGGACTTAGTCCTCAGTGCCCAGTTGTCAACACCCCTTACTGACTTCTCCCTGGGATTGAGGAACCCTTGCCTTTATTTCCTCCTAATTGGCAACCCGAGGCTTCTCTATGAAGACTCCACCGTGTTTTCCCTGCAGAGCTGATAAATTTGTTGAATTCCAAAAAGATTGAGTGAAAGTATGGCTCCGACTCAGGGCCTAAGAAGAATTGGAAGAGGTGTCAGACTCCATGGATGAGCATAAAGTGTCTAGAAATTTAGTATAACCCTTCAGAGCCCAAGACCTGAATCCTAGGCCACAGAATCCTAGGCTGTATGCTGAGTGGAGGGCAGTGGATAGAAGGCTCATATTATTGCAAGGGGTCCACAAATCCATTAATGAATCGAGCATTGTCTCTGACTAAATGAGTACTATGTCTCAGAAATAGACATAGTTTTTCAAACGTACAACAGAGCTGCCATTGTGACTAATGAAATAAACCTTCATTTAAAAATAGCTCTAATTCATACTAGGATCATGTGCTTTCCTTGCTCGACAGATACTGCAAGGGATACGGCCACGACTCTCAGTTACAGGACCGCCAGCTCCAGGAAAGACGAATCCACGGCTATCTTGTTGCTGTACTCCCAGCACCTCGGTCAAGGCATGTACTGGGCATATACTGCGTGCTTAGTAGATGTTTGTCAGGATTCAGGGAAATTTTTTTACTTTAAAAAGACAGACATATTTGAAAAGGAACCACTGGCTAATCAGAATAATTAATAAAATAATATTTTTGTGTTTTATATAGCCTTTTGCTATTTAAAAAAAAGAACTGCTTTCATATACATTACTGCATTTGGCCCTAGAAAAATGGCCTTACTGGGGCTGGCCCAGTGGCCTAGTGGTTAAGTTCGTGCATTCCACTTTGGCGGCCCAGGGTTCGCAGGTTCGGATCCCAGGTGCAGATCTCTGCACCGCTTATTAAGCCATGCTATGGTGGGTGTCCCACATATGAAGTGGAGGATGATGGGCACAGATGTTAGCCCGGGGCCAATCTTTCTCAGCAAAAAGAGGAGGATTGGCAACAGATGTTAACACACGGCTAATCTTCCTCACCAAAAAAAGAAAAAAAAAGGCTTTGCAAGGGAAGTGAACTCAGAGGCTAAGAGGCTGCTTGCAGCGGGCTGCAGACAACAGGTGGTGGAACCGGGTCTTCAGCTGTATGCTGAGGGACTGCAGCAGTTTGCAGAAGACTGTGTTCTCCTCTGTCGCTCTGGTAGCTGGAATGGCTCAGATGTGTGACATCTAGCTAAGATAAGGCCCTCAAATAAGACTGACATTTCATCAAATCAGTTTAGTTACCGTAAGAATGATAAAGACAGCACAGAGTTTCTCACGTTTAAAAAGGAGCTGGAGAAGTTGCCTGAGAAATTGCAGACTAGAGCCTCTCCTTTTGTATCTCTATTATTTCCCTTTATTCTGCCACTAAATAGAAATATAATGGAAGGGGCGAAATGAAGGCTAATCTCTCTTAAATATCTAAAGTGAGTATTTTTGTGCGTTTTGATGGAGGTAAAAGGTTTAAGGATCATGAAAGATGGTCGAGATATGAAACACAATGTGAATTGCAATCAGAAGAATACTGATTAAACAAAATAAGGTACATTCGGACCACAGAATTGGCTGTAGTTAAAATGATATTGATTTATATTTATTGATATGTAATTGACTCTTTAAAGCAAGTCAAAGGATAGCATATATAGTATAGTGTTTTCCCACTTATGTAAAATTATACATGTTCCTACAAGTGCAAAGATGTGCCTGGGAGAAATGACTCACCAAGTACTGAGTAGCTCTGCACAGCAGGATTTCATGTGGTTTTGACTTTCCTACTTCTGCGTGTTATGAGTGTGAATGATGAGGTGCTGCGGGCTGCATGGTCTCTGCGTCCACTTGCCTTGCTGGGCCAGAGAGTGTGATATATCCCCACAGGGCGGTGGTTTTTGTTAGCCATTCCTCCCACAACATCCAAAGCTGACTGCACGTGCTAAGCTTCCTTGATGACTAAGGAGACCGAGCCTTGACTGGCCATGTGGCGAGCTGTAGTGGGAGCAGAAATGACCGGGCCAGCACCGCATGGCTCACTGCTTCCCCGAGTGCAGCCCACCAGGGTCTCCCAGGAGCAGCAGGACACCGAGCCAGCGCAAGAGCCCACAGTCCGTCCTGCCCACCTTCTTCCACAGAGGCCAAGCTCTGGGTCTCCCTGCGTTTGCTGCCCTGTCACTCATGAGAGTGGGCAGATGGATACGATTGTCCCCTCCCAGCCTGCCAGGTGTCACAGAGTTTGTGTCCATAGCCTCCTCCCCGACAAGGCCACTGGTCTTTCACCTTAGCCTCCCGTGAAGCCTTACACTGACCAGGTATGAGGAATTTGGAGTCTGAGGGCCCTGGTGTGTCCTGAGGGCTCACTAGGTGTGAGATGGTGGGTCATCACTTTGTTTTCTGAGCCTCAGTTTCTTCACCTATAAAATTGGAATAATAATGCTGCCTCCTATGAGGATGAAATGAGATGATGTTTATAGAAGTGCTTTGAAGACTGTAAAATGGGCTTATAGTTGGGAAATTGGCAAGACTGCAGGGCCTTCAGAGTCAGACATAGATCTGAATGTGGTCCTGCCACATATTGATTGTGACTGTGGATGAGTTAAGCAACATCTCACAGCCTCAGTTTCTGCCCTGGAAAATGGGGTTATTCTGCTCTTTGTTCTACCCGCCAGCCCGAAACTCTCCAGGTGGAACTGTGATTTGTGTAATCTCCAGAGAACCAAGGCTCAAATTAAACTTTCTCATGAGCAATTATTCAGATGGCGTGGGGGTAGGGATGCCCTGTGCCTGGAATACAGCTTCCCCCACCTTGTTTTTATTTTTACACCCCTGAAGTCCAAACCCAGCTGTCTGAATCACTTGCAAACAGAGCCAAAAACAATCTTCATGCGTCACAGGAGGCCACGGGCTCCAGCCACACCTCAGGATGATGCACTAAAAATATCTTCGCGGAGCTATTTTTAAGGCCCTGCAGGCTGCTAACCGCAGGCTGGGAGAGCAGAAGTCCTTGCTGCGTGCACGCAAAGGGCACCAAGTTTATTCCTAGGTGGGCCCTTGGGTCAGTTAAGGAGCTGGACTTGACTCCCACATCCTGCTCTCTGATCACAGGGATTGCTCACCGTGCAAAGGCCCACGCTGCGAGGGCAGCCTTGCTCCTCTCCAGGGACCCGGCTAGGCAGACAGGGCCACCATTACGTCAGCTGTATGCAACTTTTCCACACTGGGCATCCTCTGAACCACTGGCGTAGAGGCTTCTGCCAAGTGAGGACATGGGGTACTCACCCATGTTTGGACAGTCATTTATGATTTTCAAAGCATATTCATATCCATTACCTCCTCTGAGCCTGATGGCACTTCTGCTAAGTGGGTTATTATTACCCCCGTTTTATAGATTAGGAAAATAGAGGAATATTGTGCTCTTACAACACCCCTGTTAGGCTATAGGATGCTAAGCAAATCCTCTGGTGTGTCTGAGGGTGGGATGACCTCGGATATCCCAACATGGGCTCAGCATCTTCCTTCTCGGTCTCCTACACCATGGCCATACCCACACACCACTGTAACCAGACCGCTCACCATTCATTCCTTCATTTATTCATTGGACAAACGTATCCTGAGCACCCACTCTGGGCCAGGCCTTCATTGTTCTAGGCTTGGAGAGAAATGATGTCATCCCTGCCCTGGGGAGGTGACAGTAACAGGACACAAGTCCACAGTGCATGGTGGGCACAGTGGGGTGGGAGAAGTCATGAAAGGCTTCAGGTAGGAGATCATCCCTATGGGGGTCTGAGGGCTGAGGAGGAAATAGAAGAGCAGTCCAGACAGAGGGAGCAGCCTGGGACGGTAGGGGACGCGGGAGAGCAGGGAGCATGTGGAACTGACAGCAGGTCAGAGGGGCTGTGGCCAGGAGGCAGGGACCGTGAGGCTGGACCTTTAGCAGGGTCAGAGCAAGAGGCGCAGGGGCTGCCTGCAGGGCCTGGGGAGTCACTGCAGGTTTTCAGCAGAGAAGAGCATGGTCACATGTGGGTTTTAGAAGCATCCCTGGGATAGCTGTGTGGAGGACTGGAGGGGAGCGAGGCTGGGGAGAAGGAGACCAGACTGGAGGCCGTTAAAATAGCTCAGGTGAGACAGGATAGGGGCCTGGGCTGAGGTAGGCTGAGTCAGAGAGGATGAAAAAGAAGGATCTAATTCTAGAAGTACTTAAAAGTAATTAAAAGGTAGGCTAAAAACTAGTCACAAGGCTTAATGACCAGTTGGATGTGTGGTGACAGGAGACAAGAAGAGTCTGAGGTAAGGCCAGGGCCAGCCCTGGGTAACTGGGAGCAAGTTCGTGCCATTCAGCTAGCAGGGAACACAGAGGAGGAGCAGGTGGAGGGAAGGGGCAGGCTTGTCTTGAACCTGTTATGGTGAGGATCCAGCTGGCTGTCCAAGTAGCAATAATAAGCAGGAAGTCAGATACACAATTGGGAGCTCAGAGGAGAAAGCAGGCTGGGACATAGTTTGACAGGGGGTGGGGAGTCTATGAAGCCTGTAGAGCAGTGGGTCTCAACCTCCACTCTCACCAAAATCAGCTGGGCAGCTTTAAAAAAAAGATACTGGTGTCTGAGCCCCATCCCCAGAAATTCTGACTCAATTACTGCATAATGTGCCCTGGCATCAGTATGTTCTAGAAGTTCCCCGGTGCTCCTTCTGAGGAGTAAACAGGAGGGTGGGTACTAGGAAGGAGGCCCTGTGAGCAGCATCACATGCTCAGGAGGGCCAGGCAGGTATCTTGGTGGGTGGGTGGGGGTGGGTACTGGGCCAGAGCAGACTTTGGGAGGGGGACTGCAGAGCCAGAGGAGACTCGAGGAGAGAGGAAGGGGGAAGTGGAAACTAGCAAAGGTGGACAAGTCTGTCAAGAAACATGGCTGTGGCTGGAGGCAGAGGGAATAGCCAGATGGGAACAGAGGGTGGAGGCAAGATCAGACAGGTTAGAGGTAGATTAGAGGTAGTCTGTACCCGGGGAAGGGGGCAAGGAGGACCAGGCGAATGACACGGGAAAGTTGAGTTAATAGGGGGTGGTCCCAGGAAGCTGAGGGGCTGGGGTTCAGAGTCCAACAGAGAGATTAGCCTAGAAGGAGGAACGCTTGCCCATCTGGGGCAGCAAGGACCCGAGACTAAGTCACCTGCCTCCATAGAGCCTAGCCGTTGTACCTGCCCCAGGAAGGCTTACTGCTGGGCGGGCAGACGCCGCTGCTCCCCCTCCCCACGGGCCCACCTCTGGCCCTTCTTTCTCCTGCTCCCCTTCCATGCCCTCTTCCTGCTGCTCCAGCTGGAGATGCCAGGTGCTGCCTTGAGGCAGGTGACTCCCACCCCCTTCTGCCCACTCCTCCAAAAGAATGTTTTTTACCAACTATTAAGTAGACTGTGAATGCCTTGAAAGCAGGGACTCAAAGTGTGCCTGGAGTACTTGGTAATAACATATGGTAGGTCCTTAATAAATATTCATTGCATAAATTCATGTGTACACACATGCATAAACATAAAACATTGACATAAATACATATATATGTGTGTGTGTGTGAGTGTGTTAGCTATATATATATATACATGCCTAACGTGATGTTTGCTCACCACAGGGTGGACACGCATGCCCACACTGGGCATGTGTTCACCAAGCTCTCCCCGCGGGAGTGTTTGGCCACTCTCTGTGACATGCTCCCACGTCCTGGAAAGCAGCCCTCTGTGGACACGGGCCTGGCCCATCCACATTTCCTGGCTACGTTGCTCTAGTTTAGGAAACATTGCAGATCGCTTTTTAATTCTGGAATGTGAGCACTTCTGACATGTGGCTAAAGGGAAGGAAATCTGCCATCACATTATGGAATTTATGCTCCGTGAGGCTCATTTTTTATTTTAACAGTAAATGGCTTCTAGGAAGATAACAGGAAGAGGTGTCTTTCCAGCCCTCGTCCTCGTTCCCAGTTTGCTCAAGAAACATATGGCAGAAGCAGTGACTCCATTTCAACTTACAGTTTTATTTCCAAGCTCATGAAAGCTATAAAAGAATGCCCAGCAAAGCAGGCACTCTGATATTTTCAAGCTTCCAACACAAATTCTTGTTTCAACTAACAAATGTTAGGGCGTATTTGCAAAAAGATATTCTTTTTAATCCAAATTCAGTACATTTTATTTAAATACAGTTAAAATTTTTCTAACACACACATTGCTCTCTTTAAGCCAAAAAGCTTCCTAATTCTAGATAAAAATAGTATACACATGGATAATATGCTATCATGAGATAGTGCATATTTTTTACCTTGTGTGAGGCCTTTGGTTGAGAAGGAGCCATGTCTATGCCTTTGATTATCAAGACCCCTCCCCCCAACACACACACATACGTTGTACAAGGGCGTGTGAAATGTGTAAATTTGAGCCGAGTCAGCGTGATGCTGAGTTTCTTAGAGTTAAAACCACTGGGTCAAGAGGCATCGGTCCTACAGAGGTCATTTGAGCTCCCCACCTCATTCCTCTCCTGCTTTGCTTGGCCACAGATAGGATCCCCCCATTGGCTAGCCACTCTGCAATACAGAACGTTTCCAGGCCCTCTGCTCACCATTTTCCTGCCTCCATGACTCTTCTGACCCTGATTGCTTAGGTAATCGGGGAGGATTCTCCTCCTTGGAATAAGAGGATGGAAGCCCAATGGAGTTACCACTTTCTGTCTCAGAAGGGCATCTGGAAACAGTGTTTCTAGAACTGTGAGATCTTCCTGGCTTCTGGCCTTCTGCCACTCTCCCATGCTGATGGTTTCCTGAGGTGCTGAGCAGGTAAGCCTCAGAGCCTCTGTGTGCATGGAGACAGGTGGATAAAAGACGGTGGTGGCAGGAGCCAGGGCTGGAGGGGGAACAGAATCCCAAGGATAAAGTGGCAGTGGCAGCCATCAAGAGGAGAGGAAAACAAGTTGAAGCTCTAGGGCTTATCTGAGGAAGCAAGGACAGGGAGCCTGACTGTGCCCCAGAAGGGAGCTGGGGGAGTCCAGGGTGACTATAGTGTGGGAGGGAGGAGGAAGAAAAGAAGGAAAGAAGGGGTAGAAACACAAGATCTTTCTAGTTCCTACTTCCCTTCCAGTCTGGGATGTTCTGGGGATAATCTGTCTGAACACAGGCCTTCCCCACACTCACTAAATCCTGCAGCTGCAGCCCTTGACTGGGGACATAGGTCTCACAGACAGGAGCATCAACAGAGGACCATTCTTCAATGAAGATGACATCATCACTCACTCACGATGGGTGTTCTTTAATAACAGCGGTTTCATCAGATTCATAACATGCCAGATGGGGAACACCCAGCTCCTATTTCGTCCATGCTTGAAATGAGGTTACATGAGGAGCAGCTGAAGGAACAGGGATCCTGGAACAGACTAAGGGGAGATGTGGGAACTGTTTTCAAATAACTGAAGGGCCATCCTGTGTGTGGAAGAGGAGCAGGCTTACTCTTTGAGAGCCAGAGGGAGAGAAGGTAGCAGGTTTCAACTCATCGGAAGCAAGAACTGTGGTACAGGCTGCCTTTGGAGGTGGTGAGTTCCCCGTGCTAGGAAGATTCAAGCAGAGGCTATGGGACTATTTGTCAAGGATATCCCATGGGATTGCTGTTAATTAGGGCTTTTTGATCATTCCTGCAGAGTATAGGTTGAAGACTGGTTCAGCCTCCTATCTCCTCTGAGGGTCT